>NC_133326.1:156922612-157222612 GCF_042186555.1 Aquarana catesbeiana | reverse complement strand
ACGAGGATGTACCCCAGGCGTATCATGAATTCCTGGACATTTTTGATAAGAAAAGGGCCGATATTCTACCACCACATCGGCCATATGATTGTCCTATCGAGCTGCTTCCAGGGGCCGAAGTTCCATTTGGACGTATATTCCCCCTCTCTGAAGTGGAATCCGTACATAGACGAAAATTTGGCAAAGGGCTTCATCCGTGCTTCTTCTTCTGCTGCCGGTGCCGGCATTTTCTTTGTCGAAAAAAAAGATAAGACTCTAAGACCATGTGTGGACTATAGGGAATTAAATAAAATCACCATAAAGAACCGATATCCACTCCCACTGGTCCCCGAACTCTTCCAGAGACTTCATTCAGCCCAAGTTTTCACCAAACTTGACCTCTGGGGTGCCTACAACCTCGTTCGCATCCGTGAGGGCGATGAGTGGAAGACGGCAGTCAGAACGAGGTTCGGGCACTTTGAGTATTTGGTGATGCCGTTTGGGCTCTGTAATGCCCGGCTACTTTCCAGCACTTCGTAAACAACATCTTCCAGGAATATCTTGACTACTTCGTCATCATCTATCTGGATGACATCCTTATCTTCTCAACCACCTTGGAGCTCCATCGGACTCATGTAAAGACAGTATTACTCACGCTAAGAAAACACAGACTTTACGCGAAAGCAGAAAAGTGTGATTTTGAAAAGAAATCCGTACAATTCCTAGGGCTCATCATCTCTACCGGTGGTGTAGCTATGGATCCACAGAAAGTGCAGGCAATCCTAGACTGGCTAACTCCATCAGACAAGAAGGGTGTACAAAGGTTTGTAGGGTTTGCAAACTTCTATAGAAGGTTTATAAGAAACTTTTCATCCATCATCTCGCCCATAACCCCAGTAACCCGCCTACATGTTCACTTCCTGTGGTCCTCCGAAGCCCAATCTGCCTTTGAAAAACTGAAGTCTTTGTTTAATTCTGCACCAATTCTTCGACACCCTGATCCTGCCCTGCCCCATATTTTAGAGGTTGATGGATCAGAGGTAGCTACAGGAGCAGTACTTTCACAGAACTTGGGACCCAAGTCGCTGCTTCACCCTGTGGCCTTCTCCTCCCGGAAAATGAGCCAGCCTGAGAGGAATTACGACGTAGGTGATCGTGAGCTTCTGGCCATTAAGACAGCCTTAGAAGAGTGGAGATACCTTCTTGAGGGAGCCACGCACCCAATAATGATATTCACCGATCACAGAAACCTCGAGTACCTCCGCACTGCCAAACGCCTGAGACCCCGTCAAGCTCGCTGGGCTCTGTTCTTTTCACGATTCAACTTTCACATCACCTGCCGCCCTGGCTCCAAGAATGGCAAGGCCGATGCTTTATCCCGAATGTTTCCTGATACCCTAGAAGAAACAACATCTAGTATGATCTTGTCTCCACAGAACTTTCTTTTGATTCAACCTGATCTAAGGTCTTCTCTTGAACAGGCCTCCCTCCAATGCCAGGAACCAGAGACTTCCTCTTTAAGAAGCCGGGGGGGTATCTCTGGTATCAGGACAAGATCTTTGTCCCACAACAAGCCAGAATCCAGGTCTTACAAACTTTACATGATCATTAACTTGCTGGCCACTTCGGTGTACGGAAAACTATGGATATTATTCAGCAATCCTTTTGGTGGCCTACCTTGAAAACTGATTGCAAAAAGTATGTAAGCTCCTACACTACCTGCCAGCTACGTCCTTTGCCGGTACCAAACATGGAGGAATGTATCTATGGACTTCATAGTAGAGCTGCCACCCTCTGAAAGTTTCACAATGATTCTAGTTGTTGTAGACCATCTGTCCAAGATATCACACTTCGTGCCTATGATAGGTACTCCTTCCGCTGCAGACACAGCAAAGGCCTTCATAAGAGAGATAGTCAGACTTCACGGCCTTCCTGACAGCATTGTGTCTGATAGAGGGGTCCAATTTACTTCCCGATTTTGGAAAGTGCTCTGCAAAGTTTTGTCTATTGAAGTTTGCCTATCCTCTGCCTATCACCCCCAGAGCAATGGTCAGACTGAAAGGACTAATCAGACCTTAGAACAATATTTACCCTGTTTTTGCTCCACTTCCCAGGATGACTGGTCCTTGTTACTCCCCTGTGCGGAGTTCGCATACAATAACTCAGTACACTCAACCACCGATCAATCACCGTTTTGGGCCAACTATGGGTTCCATCCTTCATTTCTACCTAATGTCATTCCAGAGACCTCAGTTCCAGCAGTTCAAGACAGGATAAAATCCATTCAGACTAACTTTCAAACTCTCCGGTTAACTATGCAAAAGGCCCAAGAGGACTACAAGGAACAATATGACAAAAAGAGGGGGGGAGCCCTAGCTTTAAGGTTGGAGATGAGGTTTGGCTCTCCTCGGCAAATCTTAAACTTCCTTGTCCCTCCCGGAAATTGGGACCAAGATTTATTGGCCCATTCAAGATTAGACGGGAGATTAATCCAGTAGCCTTTGAACTGTCACTCCCGAGTTCTTTTAAAGTGCACCCTGTGTTTCATGTCTCCTTACTTAAAGCTGTTATCTCTAGTCCTTTTTCAGGAAGGAAAGAAGATCCTCCGCCTCCAGTTTCTGTGGGAGATAAAACAGAGTATGAAGTTGAGGCCATCCTGGACTGCCGCCGGAGAGGTAGGATCATTCAATTCTTGGGAACCTGCAGCCAGTATACATGCTCCTAGACTTTTGCAGAGATTCCGAGTTCGTTACCCCGAAAGATGGGCCCGGTTGGGCATCTGGAGGTTGCCCCTTGGGGGTGCACTGTCAGGGAAATGGCCGTGTTGTGGGCAATTCCGCCAGTAACCGTCATGGTGGCAGGCGAGTCTGGTGAGCACGCCCTGATCTTGTGGGCACACCCCTCCGGCCTATTTAAACCTGCCACTAACACTTGCAGTTTGCTGGATTATCAAATCGGTGCGGTGCGATCTGATGCACTTGTCTCTAAAAAGGCCCACACCAAAGAACTTTTGGAATAACGCGCAGAGACAGCAGCGCCCTGCACATGCGGAGCTTTGTGGTGTGATGCAGTCAGTGTGCTGCCCTTAGGCTGGCCCCTGGAGGGCATCCTGCCTCATTGGTGATGTGCATCCTCTTCTCTCCTATCAGGCACCCACGTTGAGTCAGTGACCTCATCATCCCCTCCCTCCTCATCACTGGAGCAAACCTGGCAGTATGCTGCAGCAGGGAGAGCATGACTGCCAGATTGCTGTCCTTCTTGGGCACCCCCTCTGTCCGTGCTCACATTACTGCCTTCATCTAGCTCAGTATCATCATCAGAGCCTTCTAAACACTGGGCATCCTCCTGGAGCATGTACCCAATACTGTGGTCAAACAGTTCCAGGGACTCCTCAGGAGGACATGGTGGGGCTAGGGAAAGAGTCACTGATGCCATTGAGCCGAGGGAAGAGACCGTGTTGGCAGCTGCTTTGCCAGACAAAGTACCCTGAGCATGGGTGAGAGAGGATGAGGAGGATGAGGACGGCTTGGTCATCAACTCGACCAAGTCTTCCGCATGTTGCGGCTCAACACGGCCAGCTGCCGAAAAAAAGGCCAAGTGTGTCCCATGGCCACGTGCTGATGAGGATGCACCGTCTCTACGACCAGCACCGTTGCCTCTAGACACAGCGCCTGCTTGCCCTCTTTTATTGGCTTGTGACTGTCTGCCTCTCCTTGTTGGCCTTCCAGACATACTAATGGCCTGCAGTGAGATGTAGCTGCACTAAGCTGGGATATATATATATATATATATATATATATATATATATATATATATATATATACACTGATACTGCAGCTAGCAAAATCAACTGCCTGCCTGTAGTATGAGAACACCACCAATTTTCTACAGGTAGCTTTACACTAACTTGTAGCTTTAGCTGAACACTGAGGATGCACTACACCAATGTTAAAATAATGTAGCTGCCTGCGGTAGTGATAGGATCAGGAAAACACCACCAACCTTCTACAGGTAGCTTTAGCTGAACACTGTGAAGAGGACGCACTACACTAACGTTAAAATAATGTAGCTGGCTGCGGTAGCGATAGGATATGGAAAACACCACCAACCTTCTACAGATAGCTTTAGCTGAACAGTGTGCAGAGGACGCACTACACTAACTAAAATAATGTAGCTGCCTGCGGTAGTGATAGGATCAGGAAAACACCACTAACCTTCTACAGGTAGCTTTAGCTGAACACTGTGCAGAGGTCGCACTACACTAATGTTAAAATAATGTAGCTGCCTGCGGTAGCGATAGGATAAGGAAAACACCACCAACCTTCTACAGGTAGCTTTAGCTGAACACTGTGCAGAGGTCGCACTACACTAACTTGTAGCTTTAGCTGAACACTGTTCAAAGGAAGCACTGCACTAACTTGTAGCTTTAGCTGAACACTGTGCAGAGGTCGCACTACACTAACTTGTAGCTTTAGCTGAACACTGTTCAGAGGACGCACTACACTAACTTGTAGCTTTAGCTGAACACTGTGCACTGCACTAACTTGTAGCTTTAGCTGAACACTGTGAGGAGGACGCACTACACTAACTTGTAGCTTTAGCTGAACACTGTGCAGAGGTCGCACTACACTAACTTGTAGCTTTAGCTGAACACTGTGCAGAGGTCACACTAAACTAACTTGTAGCTTTAGCTGAACACCGTGAGGAGGACTCACTACACTAACTATAAATAGTCTAGCTGCCTGACTGTGGTACTAATAGGATCAGAAGAACACCAGCAATTTTCTTCAGGTAGCTGTGAATACTGTAACAACACAAGCCTGCCTGTCAGTAAGAAGATAATAACAGGAACGGATCTAGCTAAACTGAATACAGTGTATATATATATATATATATATATATATATATATATATATATATATATATATATACACACACAACACCTGGGGTGCATATATATATACACAATACACTGTGAGTGCAGCTGACTGACTGACTGTCCTGCCTAATCTATCTAACTTAAATCAAATGACACTGTCTCTCTGTCTCTGTCTCTCAATGCCGGAACACACTACACAGGGCTGCCATACAAGTGGCCTTATATAGTGTGGGGCATGTACTAAACCCCCTGAGCCATAATTGGCCAAAGCCACCCTGGCTTTGGCCAATTACAGCTCTCTGTACAGACGGCGCTGTGATTGGCCAAGCATGCGGATAATAGTGCATGCTTGGCCAATCATCAGCCAGCAATGCACTGCGATGCCGCAGTAAATTATGGGCCGTGACGCGCCACACGAATTTGGCGCGAATGGCCCATATCATTCGCAATTCATCGAACGGGCGAACAGACGATGTTCGAGTCAAACGTGGGTTCGACTCGAACACGAAGCTCATCCTTAATCATAAATCACTAGCCATGCACATGGCCAATGCAGCTAGGCTCTGTAACCTGATCCACTGGCGATCCACAGATATACTATTAATTCGGGAGTGGCTGGTTAGGATCTCCAAAATTGAAGAGATGGAGGAACTTATCCACATTTTCCAAGAATGCATACAAAAATTCGCAACTATCTGGGCATGCTGGCCACATTTTAAGTCTACTAAGGATTATAGCTCATACCTTCCGTCGGCTACCGCAGATACCTACACTCCCCTGAAGGGAGGGATCTGGTGTTTGTTTTGGGTGGGGGCTGAGTCGGAGGGCAGCCCCTGCCCCCTAATCCTTTTCCTTACCCCCCCATCCCTCATTATCCTCCTTCTCACATCCACCCCCCCAGCTTTCCCCCCTCTTTTATTCTTTCTTCTTCCCCCTTTCCTTTCTATTTCTTAATCTATTTACGCACGCGACCATACCCTATATCGCACCATAATTGACTAGGAACTAAAACTACATAGCAGAGAGCGAGTCTGCCAACATCATTATTACCACTAGCAGACCTGGTGTTACTGGTCTCAGTGGATTCAATTCCTTTAGTTAAATTGGTTGGCCTAGGTTTCTCCTAGTTATTAGTTAGTCAAGGTCTACGAACCTGTTAATGAAACAACTGAAAATTGCTCTTCTTAAGTACTTAAGTCATAACCTATGAGTTGTTAACAGTATTTATTATTTTGTTGTTCTACTTTGTCGAATTGTTATGCTGAATATACTGAATTGTAAACACAACCTATTTTTCTCCAATAAAACCTTTTTGTGGAAAAAAAAAAATGAATGCTATAGATAACACTACTTTTCTGTTATTTCAAAAATATGATGCTCCTTAATACATTTATAGCATCTTATTATGATGCAGAAACTATTCAAAGAATATTCCCATGGTACTATATGATATTTTAACTTTCTGATATTATTAAACATTATTTTGGTTATCTGTAGATCAGAAACTTTGAAGCAAAGCAGTAATATACCTAGAGTCTAAAAGGTCACACTGGGGTTGCAAACTGTATTTCACTATTTTCACTATTTCAGAATTTCCCACTTGCCTAGCTTGTTAAAACTACTGTATGTCATCTAGTTTTGTTTTTTCCTCTTACTCCCATTTATGAGTCCAGCCAACAATTACATTAATCATATTTACATTCGCCAAAACCTGAATAAGCATTTCTGGGTCAAATGGTCAGTCAAAACCAACAACACACAGATTACATTAATCACAACTGTTGGATGTTGCAGCCCCCAGTGAAAAAGAGAGTCAAACTTAGTAACTGGGATTACAGGATGTGTGTAAATTATTAAAGCCCTTAAATAAAAAGTCAACACACTTTACCCCCATTAATTACTTCCATTCAAACAAAAAGCATAATTTTCAATTGTCACTGTCTTATTAAATCGAACCAGTCAAAGTAGCATATATATCTCCGTATAATGAAGAGCTAAAAAAACAAGGATGAAACATTTATAGCTTAGCAATGGAACTCCAGTAATGACATCTGTGATCTGAAACAAAAGCGCCTCATAGGGGGTATTGATGTCACTGTGAATGAGAAATTCTTTGTATCACGGGGATCTAATCTAACAGAAGATCACTCCTTTCTTTTAAAAATGTCAAATGACATCTGTTACTGCCATGAGAATTAAAAAATTATACGAAGCACATTAGCTTGTTTTAACCTTGCAGTATTCTTCGATGACTATATAGTGGTCCCTTTAGCTTAGATAACAGATAAGGAGTAAATCAATGTATTTTCATTGCCATTATCAATGCAAAGGATACCTTAAATGTTTTATAACATTATTTGACCTTGAGTTGCTCGAATCTTGGTCATTATTGAACTTACAATATGAACTTCAGAAAATCTAAAAAATCGTGATAAAAATAAATTAAACAAACCTTTTGGTAACAACAGATAAAATAATATGTAGGATCATTATATATATTTATTTTATTATTGACTATATGGACACTAAAGATTTATTACTCAAAGCTGAACATCAACATTAGCAAGAAGCTAAATACACAGTTGCAATACATACAAGGAAACTATTCTACACAAAAAAGTATTTTTATCCATTTGCTTAACCTGCTCTCCCTGTCCTGTCCCCTTATCATCATATTCATACCTGGGGGTTCAGGAAACTTGAATGAGCCAGAGTCTTTAACTTTGCAGCATGCATGAAGAAACAACCTAGAATGTTGTTTTTTAGGAGATGGTTTGATAGTGACAGCCTTTGCAGAGTAGTATTTGGTAATATATTCTCTAAAACAAACATTGGAAATTGAGGCAATGCACAGACAACACACTGCCAACTGTGACATTACCCAAGAAAAAGGGAGTCGTCATTCCAATACCCAGGAAAGTAATATCAACTATTAGTTTCTGTAGTAACCAAGTGATAAAATACATGGGTAAAAAATTAATGGTTAATTATTGCAATGCCTAGGCTATAAAATGCATGGGCAATCACTGCAATACATAGGTGATAACATGCATAGGTAAACATTGCAAGCAATACACAGACAATAAAAACACATAGACCAACACTGCAAAACTCAGGCAATAAAATACCTGCTAATGTCACTACAGTTCCCAGCATTGATCATGTTTACCATCAGCACATATGAAATGCAGCAGAGTCTGATTTGTTTTTTGAGCTGTCGATCACCCTTTAATTTTTCAATCATCCGTAGAAAGAATAACAGAAGGGCCAATATCAAGACACATGCAATCACTTTAAATATATACATAACTGCATTAAATGGTAATTCTTATATATGGTTGCAGTTTACCTTTATCCACTGTACTTCAGCTCTCACACCTGTACACCCAATGTGAAGTGGTACAATTGGTACATTTCTGCTCTGGGCCTGTTTATTTAGCATTAACTTTGTCATTGCTTAAGATAACAAAGCAATACATATTGTATATTGTTTTTAAGGACACATTTATATTTGTGAAATTGTCTTGCATTAAAAATTATTTTATTTTTTATGCAATTCATAAACAAAATGTAACAAAGCCAAAAAAATGTACATCGATCAGTGTTGTGTAGATATAAAATATATATTTTATTCTATAATATGCCCTTTTTAAAATGATTCCAAAATTATGATTTTGGGGTGTGATCTAATTATCAAGTTGGCAGCCTAAGAATGGAGCTCTGGCACACATGGAGTAATCTTTTTAAAATGCTAAAAGTAGCACTCCCTCTATAATGGGGAAAACTGAGCTGTAACGTTCCAGATCCCTTTCAGTCCCAACATGTGGAGCATCCCCGCATCCCAGGTCTCTCCTGTATTGTCCCCAACACAGTAGGGAGCAGAGGGGACACATCTCTCCTAGACTGAGACCTGTACCTGAAAAACTAGCACAACCAATTGCCTCATTGCCTGATGGTGTATTTACGAACTGCCATAGCAGATATTAAAAATACTATCTGCCACCATATACTATATCAAGAAAGACCTGCATACAAGGTGATTAGACTGAGTGGAAAGAGAGGGAGCTCACACAGATTCAGCTTTAATGTGCCCCCAAAGTTCACTGCCAACAACTGCTAGAAATGCAGAGATGCTTGGAAGATTTGAACAATAGGGGCCAAAACACAATTGAGACTGTAAAGCACCCCTGAAATGATCAAAACAAAGCAACATACTTCTGCTGTAATGACCATCTTCAAGAGTATCTAGAGTCCCCTATAGACTTTGAAAGGATTAATTGTACCCTACAACCTTGGGAGTCTGACCCCCTGTGGAATAAAATATGCAGATGACTGGCCCATCTACAAAAGGAAGATATCCTGTGGCAAAATGAGAGTGAGAGAAATCTTTACCTTTAATAAATCTTGCAGGAATTATCAGTCGTCGTGCCCAAAAACAGAAGGGGGCACAACCTTTGTGGAACCTGCTCCAAGCCAGAAATATAGCACATCAGTGGAGGTTTCCTTTCTGCCTCTCTGCCATGGTTATAGGGCATAAAGCAAACCTGCAAATCCCAGATGACATCCATCATCCCATAGACTGAGGCCACCAAATTATTATATTGCCTCCCTGAGCTCAAAAACACCCAGCAAAAAGCCTATACCACTCTGTTAAATAGACCGCTCTGCTCCAAGACACTGTGCACAGGTGACCTAGCTATCCTTTACTTCCAGTTGAGGTTCCATCATCATTGACTTGGCATCAGTGGTGTCACTGGAAGGAAAAAAAACCCTGCATTTATAGAGTCACTGGAAGGAAGAAAATCCCCTGCTTCAGCGATGTCACTAATTTGAAAAGATGGCTCTGCATCAGTGATGTCACTGGAAGGAAAAGTGTCCCTGCATTAGTGGTATCACTGGAAGCAAAAATGCCTTTGTGTTGGTGGTGTTACTTTAAGCAAAAATGTGCCTGTGTCAGTTGCGTCACTGGAAGGAAAAATGGCCCTCTGTGTGTGGTGTCGCTGGAAGAAAGAAAATCCCTGTATCAGTGGTGTCACTGGAAGGAAAAATATTCCTCCACTGGTGGAGTCACTTAAAGAAAAAATGCCCCTGCATCAGTGGTGTCATTGGAAAGAAAAACCTTAGTTAGACTTACCGATAACAGTATTTCTAGGAGTCTTTTAGGACAGCACCTGGAGAGCGCGCAGCTCCACCCACTTTCCCATGAAACACTGCAGTCAGTTTCTTTAACCACTTCAATACCAGGCACTTAGACACCTTCCTACCCAGGCCAATTTTCAGCTTTCAGCGCTGTCACAATTTGAATGACAATTGCGCGGTCATACAACACTGTACCCAAACAAATTTTTTATCATTTTGTTCTCACAAATAGAGCTTTCTTTTGGTGGTATTTGATCACCTCTGTAGTTTTTATTTTTTGCGCAACAAATTAAAAAATACGAACATTTTGAAAAAAAACAAGTTTTTTTGTAAATAAGTAAGTTTTCTTCTTCAATTATGGGCACTGATATGGCTGCACTGATAGGCACTGATCGGCGGCACAGATGGGCACTGATAGGTGACACTGATGGGCAATGATAGGTGGCACTGGTATGCGGCACTGATGGGCACTCATAGGTGGCACTGATGGGCACTCGTAGGTGGCATTGATGGGTGGCACTGATTGGTACTTATGGGTGGCACTGATGGGTGGCATGGATGGGCACTGATGGGCACTGATGGGTGGGCACTGATGGGCATGGATGGGCACTGACAGGTGACACCGATGGACACTGATGGGTGGCACTGATGACACCGATGGGTGCCATTGCTGGGCATCACTGATATATAATGGTGCCAGTCAGTGCCCATTTGTGGACACTTATTGGCACAGATTGGGCATAATTTGCACATGTGAATGGCCATGGGGTACATACCTGGTCATCCACATGTTGTCCCCTTCCATGGTGGTCCTTTCAGCTTCTCTGGTGGTCTAGTGTGGGATCCGAGGGGGGGCTGCGCTGATAAACGATCAGCGCAGACCCCCCGTCAGGAGAGCCGCTGATTGGCTCTCCTCTACTTGCGTCTGTCAGATGTGAGTGAGGAAAAGCCGATCAACAGCTTTTCCTATTGACATCGTGATCAGCTGTGATTGGACATGGCTGATCACGTGGTAAAGAGCCTCCGCCGCAGGCTCTTTACCAAGATCAGTGGAGCAGTGTGTCAGACTGACACACTGCTCCACCGATCGCCGCAATGTGTGCCCCCTGCAAGCGCGTGGCGGCTGTTATCCTGATGGACATCGTATGACACCCAGTCAGGATAACTGAACCACCGCCTGGCCGTCAATCTGCTATAGGCCAGGCGGGAAGTGGTTAAAGACTGGTCACTTCCACCATGGCCTTAGTTGTTATAGAGTACCTCTAGCCATGCTGAAATTAGATAAGCAGAACATAGCAATAACACCACATTTTAAATCACAATCAAGGGAGGGTCATAGGTGCTGTCCTGAAAGACCCCTAAAAATACTGTTACCGGTAAGTCTAACTATGGTTTTTCTCTCCATGGCTAAGCTAGTGCGTCCAGGCCGTCTGCTTGATCCTGCCTGTTCAGGGAGAAATAAACTGCCACCTTTGCATTGGCCTGTGATGCAAATAGTTCAATCTGGGGAGCTCCCCATCTTTCTATTAGCCTCTGGAATACTTCTGTATTCAGGCTCCACTCTGATTCTAGCACTCTTTCCCTGCTTAAGAAGTCTGCTACTAGATTCAGGTCACCCTTCAGATGTAGGGCTTTCAGGGATGCTAATTTGCCTTCTGCCCAAGACAGAATCTGAAGAGCTGAGGACAGCAATACTCTGCTTCTCATGCCTCCCTGCTTTGTTATGTAGGCCACTGCTGTGGCATTGTTGGACAACACTTGAATGTGGTGGCTCTTGGCCCGATCCTTGAAAGTCCCAAGAGAATGGCCTTTAGTTCTCTCCAGTTGGAGAATCTATTGACCCCTCTGTTTGTCCAAGCTCCTTGGGCCATCTGCCCTTCCAGGTGGGCGCCCTAACCCCAACAACTCGTGTCCGTTGTCAACCTCTTTTCTACTGGGAATGTCCAGAGCAGGCCTTTGTCCAAGTTTGTCTGACTCATGCACCACCATAATTTCCTCTGAACCTGGGAGGGAATTCTGATCAATTTCTCCAATGACCCCCCGTAGGACCAATTCCTTATAATTGCATGCTGAAGATCTTTTGAATGGAGACGTGCCCATTGCACTGCTGGGATTGATGCTGTGAGGAGGCCTAACATTGACATGGTTGCCCTAATCGGCAGGTTTGTTTGGATCTTTCTTACTGTGTGTCAGACTGTCTCTATCTTTTCCTCTGGGAGAAAGATTCTTTCCTGCACAGAGTTGATGGTATAACCCAGGAATAATTGATTTTTCTCTTTTTATGAATCAACCCAGATTCTCTAATGCCCTGTACATACGACCGGTTTTGTTGTCGGAATAAACTCTGAAGGTTTTTAAGGTTGGAATTCCGACAGAATTCCGCTCAAGCTGTCTTGCATACACACGGTCAGACCAAATTCCGACTGTCCAGAACGCGGTGACGTACAACACGTACGACAGGACTAGAAAACGGAAGTTCAATAGCAAGTAGCCAAAAGCTTCCATCTCGTACTTGCTTCAGAGCATGCGTCTTTTTTGGTGCGTCGGAACAGCATACAGACAAGCAGTTTTTCCGATAGTAGTTTGTTCCGTCAGAAAAATATAGAACATGTTCTCTATCTAAGTCCGTCTGAATTTTCGACAGAAAAACTCAGATGGGGCATTCACACAGTCGGAATATACGATGAAAAGCTCCCATCGGACTCTTTCTGTTGGAAATTCCACTCGTGTGTACGCAGCATAAGTGTCTCTTTGTCTCCTTCAGGTCTTTCCCCAAAAGATCCCCTGACTTGGCAAATACAAGGAGGTCATCCAGGTATGGCACAATTGATATTCTCCTCAATCTGAGGGGTGCCAAGGCTTCTGCCATCATTTTTGTAAAAATCCTTGGAGAGGAAGACTGAACTGTAGGTGCAAGACTACCGCTTGCATCTTGACCACGAATCTGCAGATATTTTTGTGAGGCTGGTGATATGGGAACTTGAAGGTAAGCATCCCTGTGGTCTATGCTAGGAAGCAACCTGGTGTTAGAAGTCTCTTCACCAAAAAAAACCTCCTGTACCGAATGGATTTGTTTAAAATCTTTAGGTTCAGAATTAACCAAAATTTCCCGATGGCTTCTTAACTAGGAACATGTGCGAATAGCTCCCTAGTCCTTCCTTTTCCCGGGGGACTGGGACTTTCTGCTGAACAAGTTTTTGCAGGAGAGATGACATTGCTACGGACTTTTGCTGATTTTGGGAAGCCTGAGTTAGGTAAAAATGACTTGGTGGGTACTGTGAGAATTCCAGTCTGTAGCCCTCTGATATAACCTTGAGAACAAACTGACTGGTCGTTGCTGTCCTCCACTGTGGAAGAAAGGGACTGCAGTGTTCCTCCCACAGCCGGTCGACGGTCATGGATTTTTGTGGCCTGGTTAGGAGTTAGGAATTGCACCCCTGACTTGTCTCAAACTCTCTGGGACCTTCAGGGTCTCTTGTATCCCGTCTCCTTCATCTCCTGGGTTTGGCGAAAAGGATGAAAATTTTTCTTACCCTGAGGGGTTACCTTCTTCTTCACTGGGAAGGCCTTCTTTTTTATTCTCCGTTCTATTCAACACGGATCCGAACACTAGATCCCTCTCAAACGGAAGACCATGCAGCTTCACCTTTGAGGCAGTATCTCCTGACCATGTCTTAACACAAAGTGCTCGATTTGCCGAGTTTATTAGGGCTGAGGATCTTGCAGACATCCTTATGTATTCCGGGGATGCGTCTGTCATGTATCCTACCACTTTTTGCAATACTGGCAGTGTCCAACAGATCCTTGCGGGATGTTCCCGCTTTAATATGGCCTTTCAACTGCTCTAGTCAGTGCTCTAGATTCCTGGCCACTACAGTTGAAGCCATAGCTGGTTTTAAGTTGGCTAAGGTTGAGTCCCAGGCTCTCTTCAACAGGGAATCTGCTCTGTTATCCATTGTGTCCTTCAGGACACCCATATCCTCAAATGCCAGGTCTGTATTCCATCATACTTGAGAAAAGGCTGCATCAAGTTTAGGTTTCTTGTTCCAGATTGAGTGCTATCCTCCTCAAAAGGAAATCTCCGTTGGAATGATCTGGAGAAAAAGGGTGCCCTCTCAGGGTCTTTCCACTCCCTCTTTACTGTTTCTGACAGGAATTTGTGTACTGGAAACACACAGTGTTTAACTTCCCCCAAACCCTAAAACATCTTATCATGATCATATCCTTCGAATCACTGACCTCTCTGGGTACAGAAGTAGACGGACGAGAACAGGATGGTGAACTGCCTCCGCTGCTAGGCTGTGCAACCGGACGTTTGTCCAGATAAGAACGGAACATCTGAAAAGTGTCCAGCAGTTCTTTCTGGAATGAGCTGAGCAACTCCTCAGGCTGGGAACCATATGTCGCTGAGGAAATCTCCTCTATTGACTAACTCCGCTATACAGGTCCTACATAACAGCTTGTGTCCAGGAATCTCTAAGTGTATTTTTGCAGGACGGGCATTTTCTCTTATGGGGAAGGGGAGGAATGCTTGGTTTTTTCCTTGGCTTTCCTTGGCTTTTGCCTGAAATACACCAAAACCCACTCACCAAATAAATAAGTACAACATTTACATAGGAAACAGACGAGTCTGAAATTACATCTTGGGATCCCCATGCTGCTAAGCAGAAGAGCTAACCTTTTAGCTACTGTGCTGCCACCACAACTCTAATACATCTAGATAGAGACCCACAAAAAAACACTGAGTCACTATGCTAAATCACTCTCCTTAGTGCTAAAAAGACAGAGACCTCTGCTCCCGCTTACCTGGGTCCCGCCTCCTCCACCTGGTCCTCTTGATCCATCCCTTGCCAAGGCTCCAGTGGTCGTCCAGCTGACTTTTATATTTGATTTTCCCGATCCTTTCGCCACTGCAAGGACCGGAAATTACACCAGCTGAGGCCGCCTCCTCCCCTTGCATTCCAGCGGCTGGAACCGGAAGCCGCATGCACTGCTGGAAGTCCTGTCCCCGGCCGGAAATGATGAGCTCTCCACCCGGGACCCAGAAAGCATGGAGGCACAGGAACAACAGGGACGCTGCTGACATCACCCTGTGAAGCTTGTCGTCCTTTACCCAGCCCTCAGCTGTCGTAAAGAGGAGCACGGGGTCCCCCCTGCAGCCTTAACCCCCTCCCGGACAAGAAGAAGAGAAGACACCAGGACAACCCCTTCCCATCAGAGGGGTGCTGGGCTGGCCTGAAGCAAAAGTTAACTACTACACACAGGTATGCACCTACTATCCCCACCTGGAGAGAGCGTAGCACACCCCTGGTTCCCTGCAGCGCTCCCACCATGGTAAAGGAGACATTACAACTGAGGCCATGGTGGAAGTGACCGGTTTTTATAGAAACTGACTGCTGTGTTTCCTGGGAAAGTGGGTGGAACTGCACTCTCTCCAGGTGCTGTCCTAAAAGACGTGGTGTGAAAATGCCCTTTCATCCGTGGTTTCACTTAAGGGAAAACTGTCCATGTGTTGGTGGTTTCAGTGGAAGGAAGAAGAACCTCTGCAGCAGTGGTGTCACTAAAATGAAAGTATACCTCTGCATTGGTGGTGTCATTGAAAGAAAGAAAAATGTCCTGCTTCTGTGGCGTTTAGTGGTGTCCATGGAAGGAAGAATTCCTCTGAATTTGTTGTGTCACTGGAAGAAAAAATTTCCATGTATCAGTGATGTCAAGGAAAGGAAAAATGTCCCTGCATCCATGAGGTTACTTGCAGACAAAAATGTCTGTGCCAGTGGTGTCACTCGAGTAAAATATGCCCCTGGGTCAGTGGTGTCCTTGTAAATAAAAATGTGCCTGTGTTGGTTTCATTGGAAGGATAAATGTTCCTGCATCAGTGCTGTCATAGGAAGGAAAAAAATGCCCCTGTGGCACTGGTGTCACTGCAAAGAAGGGAGATCCCCTCCATCACATGCGTGACTGGAAGGAAAAATATACCAGTTTCGGTGGTAACGCTGAAAGAAGAAATGTCTCTGCATTGGTCGTGTCACTGGAAGAAAAAATGTCCCCATAATGGTGACGTCAGTTTGAAATGAATTCATATGGTGGTGGTATAAGGAGGGGAGATGGGGGAGTAAGGGCTCTGTGGGGTTCATTTAACTAAGAGGCCCTAAGTGGCTCTGAGGGCTTTACACTAGTATTAGCTCTCTGAAGAGTGATACACAGTGAAACGCTTTTCATATGGCATTTGACAGGTGGTGAGGAGGCGTTACACCCTTGCCTGCTGCCATACTATAAGTAAATGTAAACAAAGGGGCAGGGTCTTCTGGGTTTGTGGCCTGGTATAGTTTGGGGGGGGGGGGGCACATGCTTGCCCCCTTCCCTTTCATGGCCTACCAAGCTGTTTTCTCAGATTAGGGTCTGGTATAGATTTTTGGGGGGGAATCACACTTTTGTTCTTGATTTTTGAATGGAGTTCCCCTTAAAATCAATAAAATCATGAAATCTCCCATTACAATTCATATCTGACCTGAAGGGCCTAGCATGAATTATGGGGGACCCATGCCATTTTTTTGTTTTTAGAGGTCACTAATTAACATCTGTATGAAACCTCTATTAGTATATATATGAAGAGAATCCCCAGCCACTCTGTTTAAAAACAAAATAAAACATCTGGGAGCCGTCATTTTGATGGCAATTTGAACAGACTTTTTTCTTTGTGAATGTCAGTTTTGATACAGTAAGTTGTATACACCACATGCTGTAAACTATATAAAGCAAGCTCCTGATTGCTACACTCAAAACTATACTATAGATTACATACTTCTGACCACTACACTCTATGTTAGTGTGTACATTACACAGTCCTGACTGTGACACTTTCTAAGCTGTGCTGTACATTATGTAGTTTGGCCATTTTCTCAAAGGTTGTTGGTTGCAAAGTAGTCCAAAAATATTTTTGTTAAGTTTTCGAGCAAAGTTGATACAAAAAAAGGTTAGCTCTATAGTATGCATATTCTATAGAGCTAAAAGGTTAGCTCTATAGTATGCATATTCTGTTTGAAGAAAAGCTTACGAAATATAAAAGTTCTATTTTTAATAATTATTCTCTCGTGGCAAAGTGATTAAATGAGAAGTATAGCCAAAGATATTTTGACTCCTGCTATACATCAGATCTTTCTGCACTCCTGTGGTCCCTTTTTAAGCTGAAGCCCGCTGTCGGCTGACATCACAGAGCCAGTCCAGGCTCTGAAAAGATCTTGACTATATGGCTGGGATCTGCCTAGAAGCCTGGACTGACAGCTGGCTCAGGCTCTCAGCGATCTGTTGAGAGCCTGAGCCAGCCCCTCCCTCCCCTCTACAGCCCAGCACTCCAGTGAGCACTGGAGGGACAGTGCAGAGAGCCAGTGATTGACAGTCACAACCATCTGCTCAGAGCGGAGAGGGAGAACTGAGATACTGAGCTATCAGTGGGGTTTGATTGCTCAGTTCTTAATGTAGAGACCACGGGGGGCAGATGCAGTATCGGATCGATGCTGCATCCATCTAGGTGAGTATAATTTTTCTTTTTTTTTATTGGAAACTCCATACTTCTCTTTGAAGGCATAATTGTGGGTACAAAAATAGTTGTGTAATTGTGCAGTGTATGCCGCAAATAGGCTCAGGCTATATGTAACCAGAGCCTTTAAAGCCACTTTCACTGTTCAAGTGCAATGTGGCCAGGTGCACTGTTTGCCAGGGCATGCTACATGTACAGCAAACTTTAATTCTTCAGTGTTTTCAAGAGTCTTTTACAATCAAATCAACACCACAGGCTCTACTGTGAATACAGATCTAAGTAACATCATCTCAGATTACACACGTATACACATACAAAGATACAGATAAATGATACAATCCTCTCTCTTCATATTCAAGTAGAGATTAATATATTTTCCTAAACCTTTGGCCTAAAAAAATCTGTCAAAATGTGCAGAGCTGGTGCTGGGCTATTATATTTGACAAACCAGCAAACCTTACACTAAAACATGGGAGCACTCTAATAAATGTACTGTATTTATTTGTAAAATAATGGTTTTATACAAATAGAAATTATAATTATAATATCTGTTTATTGACTTTTTTCTTTTTACACGCTAAGTTGATCCTCATACCTACACATTGCATAGCAAGGACATTTGCATCACAATTTAAGATTGGAGCATTGCTGCTTCTGGTGTTATTTTACTTCTTAATGGACAATGAAGAGTATTGCATATTTTGGAAGAAGAATCAATAGTCAGCCAAACACACTTGTTCCTTGAGATAAAGCTGGCATCAGGACATTGACTGACCAATTGATTAATTAGTCTGATATTAATTAACTAATTAATAGACAAGCACTTTTTAAAGGATCATTTGACAATCATATGACCACCACCTCCTAGTAAACCTGTTATGTCCACAAAAGTGTATAAACTAACATCACTAGTGCATTGCAGGCTTCTTATACAGTCCTGCATATAGCTACTATGCAAGAAGTTGATCATACATATCTAATGAGCAAACATGGATGCTCCCATGCTTATATGCACCTTCAAAAGCAAAATATGGGGACAATGTGTTTAAATCAGTAACGCTCACTTTTGGGATTATATACTTTAAGCTGATAACATTCACATAAACAAATTAAAAAAATAAATAAATAGCCCCTTGTTTCCCCATTAACCTCCTCCCAGTGGTGTAATACAAATACATGATGGCAGGATGGGTGGGCCACCATACATATGAATCCATCAGGCTCCAAGGCACTGTGCTGCATGCTCCAAAACACACTGGCTGAGCTGCCACCAACAGCTCCCACTCACCAATTGTGATCAGGATGCAGAGGTAAGTGCACCTAATCATGTGACTGCTGTTATAGTCAATTACAGTGCTGCCACCACCTCCTGGTGGTAAACCCACTGAAAGGGCTATCTGCATGTGGCAGCAAGGGGTTAAAAGTTACAGAGGATAAAGGTAAAGTTCATTCCAAAATTAAAGTTCTTTAGTATTAGACAAACTAATCAAAACAAGAAACCAATGTACAGTGGAAACATTACCTCTGGGAATCATAAAGAGGGTAACATATTAATCATGTTTTATCCAAATTTATGGTTTAAAAAATGTTTGCAACTCTGTTTTCCTGGAATAACCCACACAAACTGTTAGATCAGATAATAATTGTAACTTATTCCGGAAGTAAATTTATGATTAAGCAAGATCAAGATTATATAACACTGAATGTCCGCCCACATATATGGCAAGTCTGATAAACCAGTTTTCCCATGTTTATAAAAATAAATATAAATGATACAGTGATGCAGAATGGCAAAAAGTCAAAACATTCAAAATTGGAAATCATTTCAGATCAGGAAAATCACACGTTGCTGTGCTTAAAATTGTCATTGTTGTGTCACAGGGTAATGTCCCCAGTGGATATTTTTGGCTCCCATAAGTACAAGTCTAATGCCGCGTACACACGACCGGACTTTCCAGCAGAAAAGGTCCGACAGAATCATTCCGTCGGACATTCCGATCGTGTGTGGGCTTCATCGGACCTTTTCTTTAGAAAATTCTGACAGACCTAGAAATAGAACATGTTTCAAGTCTTTCCAATGGACTCAATCCCTATCGAGAAATCCGTTCGTCTGTATGCTAGTCCGACGGACCAAAAACGACGCAAGGGCAGCTATTGGCTACTGGCTATTGAACTTCCTTTTTCTAGTCCCGTCGTACGTCATCACATTCTAAACGATTGGACTTTGGTGTGATCGTGTGTAGGCAAGTCCATTTCGGCGGAACTCCGGTGGAACTCAGGCGGAAAGACCGCCAGAGTCTACTCTGATGGAAAGTCCACTCGTGTGTACGCGGCATAAGGATTGCCTTCTCTAGAAACAGCCTGGCCTGTGTTCCCTGCTGCATGCCATAGTTCCATCCTCTTTATTCCCCTAATGGTCAAATGTTGAAGAGACTAGTGAAGGCTACTGTCAGGGAAATGGCCGTGTGGTGGGCAATTCCGCCAGTAACCGTCATGGTGGCAGGCGAGTCTAGTGAGCACGCCCTGATCTTGTGGGAACACTCTCCTGGCCTATTTAAACCTGCCACTGACACTTGCAGTTTGCTGGATTATCAAACAGCTCCTGTGTTCCTGTGCCTTGTATACTCTGAAGACCCCTGCTTGACCTCTGCTCGGCTTGACCTGTGTTCCTGTTTATCTCCTTGCTCTGACCCCAGCTTGGCTGACTACTCTCTGATCTTCTGCCCTCTGTGTATGACCCGGCTTGTTCCTGTACCTCTCTCGGACTGTCTTTGGTATCTGACCCCTGGCCTGGCTGCGGACCCTGTTCCTGGTTTATCCTGCTGTTACCGTTCAAGACTTCTCTCCACACGGCTGCCACAATGCACTCTAGCTACTTCCAGCCAACCAGCCAGCTTGCAGTATCCCTGGCAACTTGTGCACCTCTGTGCATCGCATTCCCTGTACCCAAATCCAGGGACGCGCTTCACTCAGCCGCAAGGGGCGCCCTCTCAGCAACCCGGCCTCACACTACAGACTTGACAGTATAATCCAGCCATGACTGAGGCCGGCGGAGGTGCGTCCCCATTAGGGACTTTGTGCCAACAAGCCACCACTCTGACCCAAGCAGTTCAGAAATTACAGGAAGGTTATCTGCAACTAACAGATAAGTTGCAACACCTGTCAGAGTCATTTGCTCATGAACAATCCTCTGCGGCTCCCTTGATGATGTTCCCGCCTCCAGAACCCCGAGTTCCCGTTCCGGAGCGATTCTCCAGAGACCGGAAAAAGTTCAGATCCTTCTAGACTGCCTGCCTATTTTACCTAGCCCTGCAACCCTGGACTTTTGCTTTAGAGACTGTTAAAGTCGGGTTCCTCATCTCTTTGCTGTCCGATGAACCTCAGACCTGAGCCCATAACTTATGGGAACAAAAGAGTCCAGTTATTTGCACGGTGGATGCATTCCTGGCAGCTATGGCACAACTTTACGAGGATCCCCAGCGTACTGCCACTGCTGAAGCCGCTCTGCACTCTCTGCAGCAGGGTAGGCAACCAGTAGAGGACTATACCTTGGACTTCCGGCAGTGGTCCGCAGACACAGCCTGGAATGAGGCAGCTTTACTACACCAGTTCCGCCTAGGACTCTCCGAATCCCTCAAGGACGAGTTGGCCAGGATCGAGATTCCCACTACACTCCAGGGTCTCATCCAATTATCCATCCAACTTGATCAACGTTTGTGGGAGAGACAGTCCGAACGATCACAAACCTGCAAACCCACCAGTACACCCAACTTTGGATCAGTTCCCAAGCAGATTGGCCTGTTACATTCTGCACTAACTCCTGATGAAAGACGTTGTCATATCCTAGCCAATCTCTGCCTCTATTGTGGAGGAAATGGACATTTTCTATGCGACTGTTCCAGGAAGTTCAAGAAGCCACCTACCTACTCTCCAGCATATTTCCAGGTTTCTGGGACTTCTCCCTCACAACTCGTTCTTCCCATTTCACTGCAGTTGGGAGAAGAAGAGATCCGGCTCCAGGCTATAATAGACTCTGGAGCATGCAGTTGCTTCATGGACTTGAACCTGGCAAGGAACCTTAGGTTGCCCCTCCACCACAAGAAACAGGGTCTGGAAGTCTGTTTAGCAGATTGTACCCTACCTAACTCCGGCCTTGTTACTCAAGAGACTTCTCCTCTCCTTATTACCTCTCCCGATGGCCATCGGGAATTCATACGTTTTGACGTTTTGAGTTCACCTATGTCTCCAATTATCTTGGGTATCCCTTGGCTCCAAGCCCATAACCCCCAGATTGATTGGATCAAGAAGGAAGTCCTGTTCACTTCCCCCTATTGCCAACAACATTTCCTCATCCCTGAATCGAGAGATACCACCAGTTGTCTGACAGTCCAGTCGGTATCCTAAACTAAAGAGGATGTACCCATGAATTCCTGGACGTTTTTGATAGGAGAAAGGCCGATGTTCTACCACCACATCGGCCATATAATTGTCCTATCGAGCTGCTTCCAGGGGCTGAAGTGCCATTTGGACGTATATTCCCCCTCTCTGAAGTGGAATTGGGGACACTATGACAGTACATAGACGAAAATTTGGAAAAGGGCTTCATCCGTCCTTCTTCTCCTGCCGGTGCCGGCATTTTCTTTGTCCAAAAAAAAAGATAAGACTCTAAGACCATGTGTGGACTATAGGGAATTAAATAAAATCACCATAAAGTACCGATATCCACTCCCACTGGTCCCTGAACTCTTCCAGAGACTTCGTTCAGCC
Source organism: Aquarana catesbeiana (assembly GCF_042186555.1). Lineage (NCBI taxonomy): Eukaryota > Metazoa > Chordata > Amphibia > Anura > Ranidae > Aquarana > Aquarana catesbeiana. The sequence goes on along the minus strand of NC_133326.1, from coordinate 157,200,311 downwards.
CAAGTGTTCACCAAACTTGACCTCCGGGGTGCCTACAACCTCGTTCGCATCCGTGAGGGCGATGAGTGGAAGACGGCAGTCAGAACGAGGTTCGGGCACTTTGAGTATTTGGTGATGCCGTTTGGGCTCTGTAATGCCCCGGCTACTTTCCAGCACTTCGTAAACAACATCTTCCGGGAATATCTTGACTACTTCGTCATCATCTATCTGGATGACATCCTTATCTTCTCAACCACCTTGGAGCTCCATCAACTCATGTAAAGACAGTATTACTCACACTTAGGGATGAGCCGAACACCCCCCGGTTCGGTTTGCACCAGAACCTGCGAACGGACCGAAAATTCACAGGAACGTTAGAACCCCATTGACGTCTATGGGACTTGAACGTTCCAAATCAAAAGTGCTCATTTTAAAGGCTAATTTGCATGGTATTGTCCTAAAAAGGGTTTGGGGACCCGGGTCCTTCCCCAGGGGACATGTATCAATGCAAAAAAAACTTTTAAAAACGGCCGTTTTTTCGGGAGCAGTGATTTTAATGATGCTTAAAGTTAAAAAAAAAAAAAAGTGAAATATTCCTTTAAATATCGTACCTGGGGGGTGTCTATAGTATGCCTGTAAAGTGGCGCGTGTTTCCCGTGCTTAGAACAGTCCTTGCACAAAATGTCATTTTTAAAGGAAAAAAGTAATTTAAAACTGCTTGCGGCTTTAATGTAATGTCGGGTCCTGGCAATATGGATGAAAATCAGTGAGACAAAAAGCATGGGTACCCCCCCAGTCCATTACCAGGCCCTTTGGGGCTTGTATGGATATTAAGGGGAACCCTGCACCTAAATTAAAAAAAGGAAAGGCGTGGGACCACCAGGCCCTATATACTCCGAACAGCAGTATACAGGCGGTGCAAACAAGACAGGGACTGTAGGTTTGTTGTTAAGTAGAATCTGTTTGTAATTTTGAACTGGTACATTTTTAACGTGTTTAGCTCCAGCCAAAAAATCTATTTTAAGCTTTTTGGAAAAGATAGGGAAGAGTTATCACCCCTGTGACATTTGTTTTGCTGTCTGTGCTCCTCTTCAGAAGATTTCACCTCACTTTTTGTCCCAATGACAAATGTTTTTTGAAAATTTGTTTTTTTTTGTGAAACAAGGATTGGTGATAAAGCATCAGTGGAAAGGAGAAAAGTTTTTCCCATATTAACTCTTACAGGAGAGAATTTCCCTTACTAGGGGTAGATTTCATCTCACTTCCTGTTGTCTCCTTCAGTTTGCAAGTAGGAGTCATTTGTAAGTTAGATGTTTGAAAGTAGGGGCCTGCCCTATATACTTAGCAGAAATTTGGGCCTTAGGTGTTGTTGTGGCCACAACACTGTAAGCCCTCACAGGGCCCTGCTGTGAAATATTAAATCAAGAATTGTAATTACATGCCCCTGTTGAACAGGGGCAGAAAAATTGGGCCTTTGGTGGTGGTGGTGCTGGTGCCACAACACTGTAAGTCCTCCCTCGCTCTTGGTGGGCGCAGAAACGGGCCCTGCTGTGAAATATTAGATCAAGAATTGTAATTACATGCCCCTGTTGAACAGGGGCTGAAAAATTGGGCCTTAGGCACTGGTGCTGGTGCCACAACACTGCAACCCCTCACAGACACTCTAGTTGGAACGCAGAAACGAGCCCTGCTGCAAAGTATTGCATCAAAAATTGTAATTACACGCCCCTGTTAAACAGGGGCTGAAAAATCAGGCCTTAGCCACTAGTGCTGGTGCCACAACACTGCAACCCCTCACAGATACTCTAGTTGGAACGCAGGAACGAGCCCTGCTGCAAAGTATTGCACCAAAAATTGTAATTACACACCCCTGTTAAACAGGGGCTGAAAAATTGGGCCTTAGGCACTGGTGCTGGTGCCACAACACTGCAACCCCTCACAGATACTCTAGTTGGAACGCAGAAACGAGCCCTGCTGCAAAGTATTGCATCAAAAATTGTAATTACATGCCCCTGTTAAACAGAGGCTGAAAAATTGGGCCTTAGGCACTGGTGGTGGCGCCCAGAACCAAAAACGTTATTACAAGCTATCAGCATGATCATTGAGGAGGAAGAGGATAATTACTCAGGATAGTCACTCTGCATCAGCATAGGCAGTCTTTGAAGGGATCTGAGATTTCCAAAAAAATTATTCGGTTACATCAGCATCAGGTGCTTGGTAGCTGGTGGTGATCCAAGACTGATTCATTTTTATGAAGGTCAGTCGATTGATCGAGTCGGTGGACAGACGCACCCTGTGATCGGTTACAAAGCCTCCAGCAGCACTGAATGTGCGTTCCGAAAGAACGCTGGATGCAGGACAGGCCAGTAGCTCAATTGCATACTGTGCAAGCTCTGGCCAGTGATCCATCCTCAAGACCCAGTAACCTAGAGGATTTTCGGTGGGAAAGGTGTCCAAGTCAGATCTTGCCCCTAGGTATTCCTGCACCATGTAAAACAGACGCTGGCGATGGTTGCTGGAACCGATCATACCTTGGGGCTGTGGACCAAAAAATTGTCTGAACGCATCGGTCAGACAGCCACCTTCTCCACCACTCCTTCTTTGACTGACCGAAGCCTCAGCAACACGTTGTCCAGAAACAGGAGTTTGTAACCTCCCAGTCTCTGGGAACGCGTTGCACAGACCTTTCTGCAAGGCCTCCCGAAGATATTTCATCCTCTGCTCCCTCTGCGATGGCAAGATAAGGTCCGCAACCTTACCCTTGTAACGTGGATCAAGGAGGGTTGCCAGCCAGTATTGTTCCTTCGCCTTGATACCACGAATACGAGGATCCTTACACAGGCTTTGCAGGATCAGGGAGGCTATGCAGCGTAGGTTTGCTGAGGCATTCGGTCCGGAGTCCTCTGGGTCACTAAGGACGACATGGTCCGCAGCCACCTCCTCCCAGCCATGTACAAGTCCATGTGTTTCTTGGGACTGATCCCTTAAAGACTGCTGCTGATGCTGAGTGCCAGGCTCCACCTCCATACTGACACAATTCTCCTCCTCCTCCTCATCCTTGTCCTCTTCTTGTGTGATCGGCGGGCACGCAGGAAAACTGTCTGGATAAAGGGGCCTTGAGAGCTAAGGAAGTCCTCCTCTTCCTGCCTCTGTTCTGCCTCAAGTGCCCTGTCCATTATTCCACGCAGCGTGTGCTCCAACAGGTGGACAACGGGGACAGTGTCACTGATGCATGCACTGTCACTGCTCACCATCCTCGTGACATCCTCAAATGGTGACAGAACAGTGCATGCATCCCTGATCATGGCCCACTGGCGTGGGGAAAAAAAACAAGCTCCCCTGACCCTGTCCTGGTGCCATAGTCGCACAGGTACTCATTGATGGCCCTCTGCTGCGTGTGCACCCGCTGCAGCATGGCCAACGTTGAGTTCCACCTGGTGGGCATGTCACAGATTAGGCGGTTCTTGGGCAGGTTAAACTCCTTTTGGAGGTCTGTTAGCCGAGCACTGGCATTATATGACCGGCGGAAATGCACACAGACTTTCCTGGCCTGCCTCAGGACATCCTGTAAGCCCGGGTACCTGCCCAAGAACCGCTGCACCACCAAGTTAAGGACGTGAGCCAAACAGGGCACATGGGTCATTTGTCTCTGTCGGAGGGCAGAGAGGAGGTTGGTGCCATTGTCGCAAATCACCATTCCTGCCTTAAGTTGGCATGGCGTCAACCACCTCTGAACCTGCCCCTGCATAGCTGACAGAACCTCTGCCCCAGTGTGGCTCCTGTCCCCCAAGCACACCAGCTCAAGCACCGCATGGCATCTTTTGGCCTGCATACTTGCGTAGCCCTTTGAACCGCTGGTTTCCGAGGACAAAGCACAGGAAGAGGCCATGGAGGAAGAAGAAGAGGAGGGGGTGGAGGAGAGAGGTGTGTCACAATCATTAGTAGTGGCATTTTGGAGGCGTGGTGGTGGAACAACCTCCAACACTACTGCACCTTGTCCTGCATCCTTCCCAGCTGCCAGCAGAGTCACCCAATGCGCGGTGAAACTTAGGTAATGTCCCTGTCCATGCCTGCTGGACCATAATTCAGCGGTAATATGCACCTTACCACTGACCGCCCTGTCCAGCGAGGCCAAGACATTGCCTTCCACATGCTGGTAGAGAGCCGGAATCGCCTTCCGTGAGAAAAAGTGGCGTTTGGGTACCTGCCACTGAGGAACCACACATTCCACAAACTCACAGAAGGGGGCAGAGTCTACCAACTGAAAAGGCAGCAGTTGAAGTGCTAGCAATTTTGCTAAGCTAGCATTCAACCGCTGGGCATGTGGATGGCTGGGAGCGAACTTCTTTCGGCGGTGCAGCAGTTGGGGCAGGGAAATTTGCCTGGTACAATCTGACGTCAGTGTACCGAAAGCAGATTGCCCACAAGTACTTGGCTTTGACACACCTAATTCTACACCTTCATTCCTCTCAGTGCAAGTCTCAGAGAGGACTGAAGGTATAGTGGGGTTGGAGATCTCAGCTGATGATGAGCAAGGAGAGGTCCTCTTTGTTCTTTGGTGTGGGTCTTTTAGATAAGCTTGCCAACGAACTGCATGGCAGGTCAACATATGTCTGGTCAAGCATGTGGTGCCCAAGCGGGAGATGTTTTGGCCACGCGAGATACACTTGAGACATATGTTGCAAATAGCAGCGGTGCGATCTGATGCACTCATCTCAAAAAAGGCCAACACCAATGAACTTTTGGAATAACGTGCAGAGACAGCAGCGCCCTGCACATGTGGAGCTTTGGGGTGTTATGCAGTCAGTGTGCTGCCCTTAGGCTGGCCCCTGGAGGGCATCCTGTCTCGTTGGTGATGTGCCTCCTCCTTTTCCTCCTCTCTCCTATCAGGCACCCACGTTGAGTCAGTGACCTCATCATCCCCTCCCTCCTCATCACTGGAGCAAACCTGGCAGTATGCTGCAGCAGGGGAAGCATGACTGCCAGATTTCTGTCCTTCTTGGGCACCCCCTCTGTCCGTGCTCACGTTACTGCCTTCATCTAGCTCAGTATCATCATCAGAGCCTTCTAAACGCTGGGCATCCTCCTGGAGCATGTACCCAACACTGTGGTCAAACCTTTTAGAGGGACTCCTCAGGAGAACATGGTGGGGCTATGGAAGGAGTCACTGATGCCATTGAGCTGAGGGAAGAGGCCGCGTTGGCAGCTGCTTTGCCAGACAAAGTACCCTGAGCATGGGTGAGAGAGGATGAGGAGGATGAGGACAGCTTGGTCATCCACTCAACCAAGTCTTCCGCATGTTGCGGCTCAACACGGCCAGCTGCCGAAAAAAAAGCCAAGCGTGTCCCACGGCCATGTCCTGATGAGGATGCACTGTCTCCACGACCAGCACTGTTGCCTCTAGACACAGAGCCTGCTTGCCCTCTTATTGACTTGTGACTGTCTGCCTCTCCTTGTTGGCCTTCCAGACATACTAATGGCCTGTAGCTGCACTAAGTTGGGATATATATATATATATATATATATATATATATATATATATATATATATATTTTGATACTGCAGCTAGCAAAATCAACTGCCTGCCTGTAGTATGAGAACACCACCAACCTTCTACAGGTATCTTTAGCTGAACACTGTGCAGAGCTCGCAAAAAACTAACTTGTAGCTTATTTAGCTGCCTGCGGTAGTGATAGGATCAGGAAAACACCACCAAACTTCGACAGGTAGCTTTAGGTGAACACTGTGCAGAGCTCACAAAAAACGAACTTGTAGCTTATTTAGCTGCCTGCGGTAGTGATAGAATCAGGAAAACACCACCAACCTTCGACAGGTAGCTTTAGGTGAACACTGTGCAGAGCTCGCAAAAAACGAACTTGTAGCTTATTTAGCTGCCTGCGGTAGTGATAGGATCAGGAAAACACCACCAACCTTCGACAGGTAGCTTTAGGTGAACACTGTGCAAAGCTCGCAAAGAACTAACTTGTAGCTTATTTAGCTGCCTGCGGTAGTGATAGGATCAGGAAACCAACACCAACCTTCGACAGGTAGCTTTAGGTGAACACTGTGCAGAGCTCGCACAAAACTAACTTGTAGCTTATTTAGCTGCCTGCGGTAGTGATAGGATCAGGAAAACAACACCAACCTTCGACAGGTAGCTTTAGCTGAACACTGTGCAGAGCTCGCACCACACTAACTTGTAGTTTTAGCTGAACACTGTGAGGAGGACACACTACACTAACTTGTAGCTTTAGCTGAACACTTTTCAGAGGACGCACTACACTAACTTGTAGCTTTAGCTGAACACTGTGCAGAGGTCGCACTACACTAACTTGTAGTTTTAGCTGAACACTGTGAGGAGGACGCACTACACTAACTTGTAGTTTTAGCTGAACACTGTGAGGATGACGCACTACACTAACTTGTAGTTTTAGCTGAACACTGTGCAGAGGTCGCACTACACTAACTTGTAGTTTTAGCTGAACACTGTGAGGAGGACACACTACCCTAACTTGTAGCTTTAGCTGAACACTGTGCAGAGGTCACACTAAACTAACTTGTAGCTTTAGCTGAAAACTGTGAGGAGGACGCACCACCCTAACTTGTAGCTTTAACTGAACGCTGTGAGGAGGACGCACTACACTAACTTGTAGCTTTAGCTGAACACTGTTCAGAGGATGCACTACACTAACTTGTAGCTTTAGCTGAACACTGTGCAGAGGTCGCACTACACTAACTTGTAGTTTTAGCTGAACACTGTGAGGATGTCACACTACACTAACTTGTAGTTTAGCTGAACACTGTGTGGAGGACGCACTACATCAACTTGTAGCTTTAGCTGAACACCGTGCAGAGGTCACACTAAACTAACTTGTAGCTTTAGCTGAACACTGTGCAGAGGTCACATTAAACTAACTTGTAGCTTTAGCTGAACACTGTGAGAAGGACACACTACACTAACTTGTAGCTTTAGCTTAACACTGTTCAGAGGACGCACTACACTAACTTGTAGCTTTAGCTGAACACTGTGCAGAGGTCGCACTACACTAACTTGTACTTTTAGCTGAACACTGTTCAGAGGACGCACTACACTAACTTGTAGTTTTAGCTGAACACTGTGCAGAGGACGCACTACACTAACTTGTAGCTTTAGCTGAACACTGTGCAGAGGTCGCACTACACTAACTTGTAGTTTTAGCTGGACACTGTGAGGAGGAAGCCCTACACTAAATTGTAGCTTTAGTTGAACACTGTGCAGAGGTCGCACTACACTAACTTGTAGTTTTAGCTGAGCACTGTGAGGAGGTTGCACTACACCAACTTGTAGCTTTAGCTGAACACTGTGAGGAGGACACACTACCCTAACTTGTAGCTTTAGCTGAACACTGTGCAGAGGTCACACTAAACTAACTTGTAGCTTTAGCTGAACACTGTGAGGAGGACGCACTACCCTAACTTGTAGCTTTAGCTGAACACTGTGCAGAGGTCACACTAAACTAACTTGTAGCTTTAACTGAACACTGTGAGGAGGACGCACTACACTAACTGCAAATAGTCTAGCTGCCTGACTGTGGTATTAATAGGATCAAACACCAGCAATTTTCTTCAGGTAGCTGTAAATACTGTAACAAGACAAGCCTGCCTGTCAGTAGGAAGATAACAGGAAAGGATCTAGCTAAACTGAATACAGTGTATATATATATATATATATATATATATATATATATATATATACACAACACCTGGGATGCATATATATACACAATACACTGCTAACTCACTGACTGTCCTGCCTAATCTAGCTAACTCAAATGAAATGACACTGTCTCTCTTTCTCTCTAAGCACGCTGGAACACACTACACAGGGCCGCCGTGCAGGCGGCCTTATATAGTGTGGGGCGTGTTCTAAACCCCCTGAGCCATAATTGGCCAAAGCCACCCTGGCTTTGGCCAATTACAGCTCTCTCTACTGATGGCGCTGTGATTGGCCAAGCATGCGGGTCATAGTGCATGCTTGGCCAATCATCAGCCAGCAATGCACTGCGATGCCACAGTGAATTATGGGCTGTGACGCGCCACACGAATTTGGCGCGAACGGCCCATATCGTTCGCAATTCGGCGAACGATCGAACAGCCGATGTTCGAGTCGAACATGGGTTCGACGCGAACGCGAAGCTCATCTCTACTCACACTAAGAAAACACAGACTTTACGCGAAAGCAGAAAAGTGTGACTTTGAAAAGAAATCCATACAATTCCTAGGGCTCATCATCTCTACCGGTGGTGTAGCTATGGATCCACAGAAAGTGCAGGCAATCCTAGACTGGCCAACTCCACCAGACAAGAAGGGTGTACAAAGGTTTGTAGGGTTTGCAAACTTCTATGGAAGGTTTATAAGGAACTTTTCTTCCATCATCTCGCCCATAGACCAAGTAACCCGCCTACATGTTCACTTCCTGTGGTCCTCCGAAGCCCAATCTGCCTTTGAGAAACTGAAGTCTTTGTTTAATTCTGCACCAATTCTTCGACACCCTGATCCTGCCCTGCCCTATATTTTAGAGATCGATGCCTCAGAGGTAGCTACAGGAGCAGTACTTTCACAGCGCCTGGGACCCAAGTCTCTGCTTCACCCTGTGGCCTTCTCCTCCTGGAAAATGAGGCAGCCCGAGAGGAATTACGACTTAGGTGATTGTGAGCTTCTGGCCATTAAGACAACCTTAGAAGAGTGAAGATACCTTCTTGAGGGAGCCACGCACCCAATAATGATATTCACCGATCACAGAAACCTCGAGTACCTCCGCACTGCCAAATGCCTGAGACCCCGTCAAGCTCGCTGGGCTCTGTTCTTTTCATGATTCAACTTTCACATCACCTACTGCCCTGGCTCCAAGAACGGCAAGGCCGATGCTTTATCCCAAATGTTTCCTGATACCCCAGAAGAAACAACATCCAGTACGATCTTGTCTCCACAGAACTGTCTTTTGATTCAACCTCATCTAAGGTCTTCTCTTGAACAGGCCTCCCTCCAATGCCAGGAACCGGAGACTTCCTCTTTAAGAAGCCGGGGGGTATCTCTGGTATCAGGACAAGATCTTTGTCCCACAACAAGCCAGAATCCAGGTCTTACAAACTTTACATGATCTTCAACTTGCTGGCCACTTCGGTGTATGGAAAACTATGGATCTTATTCAGCGATCCTTTTGGTGGCCTACCTTGAAAACTGATTGCAAAAAGTATGTAAGGTCCTGCACTACCTGCCAGCGAAACAAGGGGTCCAACATTAAGTCTTGGGGTCTGCTACATCCCTTGCCGGTACCAGAACAACCATGGAGGAATATATCTATGGACTTCATAGTAGAGCTGCCACCCTCTGAAAGATTCACAATGATTCTAGTTGTTGTAGACCGTCTGTCCAAGATGTCACACTTCGTGCCTATGATAGGTACTCCCTGCTGCAGACACAGCAAAGGCCTTCATAAGAGAGATAGTCAGACTTCACGGCCTTCCTGACAGCATTGTGTCTGATAGAGGGGTCCAATTTACTTCCCGATTTTGGAAAGTGCTCTGCAAAGTTTTGTCTATTGAAGTTTGCCTATCCTCTGCCTATCACCCCCAGAGCAACGGTCAGACTGAAAGGACTAATCAGACCTTAGAACAGTTTTTGCTCCACTTCCCAGGATGACTGGTCCTTGTTACTCCCCTGTGCGGAGTTCGCATACAATAACTCAGTACACTCAACCACCGATCAATCACCGTTTTGGGTCAACTATGGGTTCCATCCTTCATTTCTACCTAATGTCATTCCAGAGACCTCAGTTCCAGCAGTTCAAGACAGGATAAAATCCATTCAGACTAACTTTCAAAATCTCCGGTTAACCATGCAAAAGGCCCAAGGAACAATATGACAAAAAGAGGGGGGAGCGCCCTAGCTTTAAGGTTGGAGATGAGGTTTGGCTCTCCTCGGCAAATCTTAAACTTCCTTGTCCCTCCCGGAAATTGGGACCAAGATTTATTGGCCCATTCAAGATTAGACGGGAGATTAATCCAGTAGCCTTTGAACTGTCACTCCCGAGTTCTTACAAAGTGCACCCTGTGTTTCATGTCTCCTTACTTAAAGCTGTTATCTCTAGTCCTTTTTCAGGAAGGAAAGAAGATCCTCCGCCTCCAGTTTCTGTGGGGGATGAAACAGAGTATGTAGTTGAGGCCATCCTGGACTGCCGCCGGAGAGGTAGGATCATTCAATTTCTTATAAAATGGAAGGGTTACCCAGCAGAAGAAAGTTCTTCGGAACCTGCAGCCAATATAAATGCTCCTAGACTTTTGCAGAGATTCCGAGTTCGTTACCCCGAAAGATGGGCCCGGTTGGGCATCTGGAGGTTGCCGGAAGCTACGAGCATTTCATGACTTACGCTTCGCCGGATATAAACAGCGCCATTGGAAAATTGGCAAAGCATTTTATCACACCGATCTTGGTGTGGTCAGATGCTTTGAAGGCAGAGGAGAGATCTAGAGTCTAATAGACCCCCTTTTTTTTCAAAAAAGAGTACCTGTCACTACCTATTGCTATCATAGGGCATATTTACATTCCTTGAGATAACAATAAAAATTATTTTAAAAAAATGAAAGGAACAGTTTAAAAATAAAAGAAAAAAGCAAAATAAATAATAAAAAAAAAGAAAAAAGCACCGCGTCCCCCCGTGCTCACGCGTAAAGGCAAGCGCAAGTGTCAGTCTGGTGTCATATGTAAACAGCAATTTGCACCATGCATGTAAGGTATCACCGCAAAGGTCAGATCGAGGGCAGTAATTTTAGCAGTAGACCTTCTCTGTAAATCTTAAAAGGTAACCTGTAAAGGCTTTTAAAAGCTTTTAAAAATGTATGTAGTTTGTCGCCGCTGCATATTTGTGTGCAATTTTAAAGCATGTCATGTTTGGTATCCATGTACTCAGCATAAGATCATCTTTTTTATTTCATCAAACATTTGGGCAATATAATGTGTTTTAGTGGATTGAAATTAAAAAAGTGTGTTTTTTCCACCAATAAAAATGCATTTCAAAAATCGATGCGCAAATACTACATGAAAAAAAAATTTGCAACACCCACCATTTTAATCTGTAGGGCCTTTGCTATAAAAAATATATAATGTTTGGGGGTTAAAAGTAATTTTTTTGCAAAAAATAATATTTTTTCATGTAAACAAAAAGTGTCAGAAAGGGCTTTGTCTTCAAGCGGTTACAAGAGTGGGTAATATGTGACATAAGCTTATAAATGTTGTGCATAAAATGCCAGGACAGTTCAAACCCCCCCAAATGACCCCTTTTTGGAAAGTAGACACCCTAAGCTATTTGCTGATAGGTATGTTGAGTTCATGGAATATTTTCTATTTTGCCACTAGTTTCACTTTTACACTTTTTTTGCACAAAGTTGTCACTAAATGATATATTGTTCAAACATGGCATGGTTATATGTGGAATTACACCCCAAAATACATTCTGCTGTTTCTCCCGAGTACGGGGATTCCTCATGCGTGAGACTTTTTGGGAGCCTAGCCGCATACAGGACCCCAAAAACCAAGCACCGCCTTCAGGATTTCTAAGGGTGTAAATTTTTGATTACACTCCTCACTACCTATCACAGGTTTGAAGGCCATAAAATGCCAAGACAGCACACCCCCCTCCCCCAAATTGCCCCATTTTGGAAAGTAGACACCCCAAGCTATTTTATGAGAGGCATGTTGAGTCCATGGAATATTTTCTATTATCTATTTTTTTTTTTTTTTGCACAAAGTTGTCACTGAATGATCTATTGCTCAAACATGTCATGGGCATATGTGAAATTACACCACAAAATACATTCTGCTGCTTCTACCGAATACGGGGATACCACATGTGTGAGACTTTTTGGGAGCCTAGCCATCCGTGTACAGGACCCTGAAAATCAATCACTGCCTTCAGGCTTTCTAAGGGCGTAAAATGGTGATTTCACTTCCTCACTACCTATCACAGTTTCGAAGGCCCTGAAATGTCAAGATAGCTAAAAAAAACCCCACAAATGAACCCATTTTGGAAAGAAGACACTTCAAGCTTTTTGCTGAGAGGCATGTTGTGTCCATGGAATATTTGATATTTTGCCACAAGTTTTGGAAATTTACATTTTTTTTTTTTTACACAAAGTTATCACTAAATGATATATTGTTCAAACATAGCGTGGTTATATGTGGAATTACACCCCAAAATACATTCTCCTGCTTCTACTGTGTACGGGGATACCACATGTGTGAGACTTTTTGGGAGCCTAACTGCGCACAGGACCCCAAAAACCAAGCACCGTCTTCAGGCTTTCTAAAGGCGTAAAATTGTGATTTTACTCCTCACTACCTATCACAGTTATGGAGGCCCTGAAATGTCCAGATAGCACACCCCCCCCCCCCCCAAATGACCCCATTTTGGAAAGTAGACACCCCAAGGTATTTGCTAAGAGGCATGGTGAGTATTTTGCAGATCTTCAATTTTCAAATCTTTGTGACAACATGCCTCTCAGCAAATAGTTTGGGGGGTCTACTTTCCAAAATGGGGTCATTTGGGCGGGCTGTGATATCTGGGCATTTCATGGCCTTCGAAACTGTGATAGGTAGTGAGGAATGAAATAAAAAATGTACACCCTTAGAAATCCTGAAGGCGGTGATTGGTTTTCAGGGTCCTGTACGCAGCTAGGCTCCCAAAAAGTCTCACACATGAGGTATCCTCATACTCAGGAGAAGCAGTAGAATGTGTTTTGGGGTGTAATTCCACATATAACCATGGCACGTGTGAGCAATATATCATTTAGTGACAACTTTGTGTAATTTTTTTTTTTTTGTAATTTTTCAAACACTTGTGACAAAAAAATAAAATATTCAATGGGCTCAACATGCCTCTCAGTCATTTCCTTGGGGTGTCTACTTTCCAAAATTGGGTCATTTGGGGGGGGGGGTTGTACTGCCCTGCCATTTTAGCACCTCAAATGAGATAGGCAGTCATAAATGAAAAGCTGCGTAAATTCCAGAAAATGTACCCTAGTTTGTAGACACTATAACTTTTGCGCAAACCAATAAATATATGCTTATTGCCATTTTTTTACCAAAGACATGTGGCTGAATACATTTTGGTCTAAAGGTATGACTAAAATTGAGTTTATTGAATTTTTTTTATAACAAAAAGTAGAAAATATAATTTTTTTTTTAAATTTTCAGTCTTTTTCCATTTATATCGCAAAAAATAAAAATCGCAGAGGCAATCAAATGCCATCAAAAGAAAGCTCTATTTGTGGAAAAAAAGGACACAAATTTCGTTTGGGTACAGCATTGCATGACTGCGCAGTTACCAGTTAAAGCAGCGCAGTGCCAAATTGTAAAAAGTGCTCTGGTCATTGAGCAGTCAAATCCTCCGGGCTGAAGTGGTTAATTTAGAATTTTTTTACTACCCTGACAAGATCACTTTTAAGTATATCTAAGGCTGCCCATGCATTATACAATTTTCTTGTACAACTTTCCTTTAGATTTACCAAAACCATATAATACGAGGTCAAACCTAAACACTTTCAATTTGTGTGCAATCAGACAGGACCTTTATACTACATAGTTGAAGGTAAATCTAAAGAAAAATGGAACAAGAAAATTGTATGGTGTATGGCCAGAGGTCCGCCAAAAAAAAAAAAATTAAAAGCCAGCAGCTACAAATACTGCAGCTGCTAACTTTTAATATATGGACACTTACCTGTCCAGGGAGCCCGCGATGTCGGTAGCCGAAGCCGATCTCTCTGTCGGCTCTCGGCTGCTGCCACCGCCATCCTCGGTTAGGGAATAAGGAAGTGAAGTTGTGCGGCTTCGCTTCTTGGTTCTCTACTGCGCATGCGCGAGTCACGCTGCGCATCCTCACTGGTCCCTGCAGTGTTCTGGGACCTGTATGTCTCCCAGAATACAGCAGGGGAGGACAGAGTAGGCGATGATAGTGGTATAGGTCACCGCGAACGCCGCAATGATCTACGCCAGGAAGTAGGAGCAAATACCTGTATTAGACAGGTATCTGCTCCCTCTTCCCCCCTGAAAGGTGCCAAATGTGACACCAGAGGGGGGGATTAATCCAAAAAGTGGAAGTTCCATCTTTGGCTGGAACTCCACTTTAAGACAAAACTTTTTTTTAGTTTTAAATCAGTGGTTCTCAACTCCTGTCCTCAGGACCCACTAACAGGCCAGGTTTGCAAGATAACTGAAACACATCACAGGTAATATAATTTGCTGCTCAGTGATTGCAGTATTCTAGTCTGCATCTCCCCAGGGTAATGGCCCGTACACACGATCTGAATATCGTGCGAAAACTGTCATCCAAGGAAGAATCGTCTGATTTTCGGATCGTGTGTACGCTACTTTCGAGAGCCGACAGTTCATCCGTGATTATTCAATAGGACAAGCACGAAAATATTCCTCGTACAATACCAGATCGTACGATTTTCGTTTAGTCAGTATAGTTGTCATCTGAAAATACAATACAAATACATTACAACACATGACATCACTTCCGATTTTTTTTTTTCTGTTGTACGAGAGTTTTCGTGACTTTAGTAACCTATTCAATTTCTACTTGCGACTATTAAGCGAAAAAAGTCATACGATCTGTCATACGATATTGGGATCGTGTGTACGGGCCATAAGATGGGACTTTCTTTAGATTTACCAAAAACTATATAATATAATACGAGGTCAAACCTAAACTCTTTCAATTTGTATGCAATCAGGCAGGCCCTTGTACTAAATAGTTGACGGTAAATCTAAAGGAAATCTAACAACAAAAGTTGTGTGGTGTGTATCCAGCTTTATGCTTAAAATCTGGCCTAGTGGGTCCTGAGGACAGGAGTTAGGAACCATTGTTCTAATGCCGTGTACACACGAGCGGAATGTCTGACAGAAAAAGTCAGATGGGAGCTTTTCATCGTATATTCCGATCGTGTGTATGCCCCATCTGACTTTTTACACTGAAAATTCTGACGGACCTAGAAAGAGAACATGTTCTAAATTTTTCTAACGGAACCAATTCCTATCAGGAAAACCGCTCGTCTGTATGCTGTTCCGACGTACCAAACACAGCGCATGCTCTGAAGCAAGTACGAGACAGAAGCTATTGGCTACTGGCTATTGAACTTCCATTTTCTAGTCCTGTCGTACGTGTTGTATGTCACCACGTTCTGGACTGTCGGAATTTGGTGTGACCATGTGTATGCAAGACAGCTTGAACGAAATTCCGTCTGAACTCTGAAGGTTTTCCGACTGGAAAACCGGACATGTGTACAGGGCATAAAAGGTAAGTATTTAGGGTAGGGTAGGGATAGAACCCCTAACAATTTTTTTTTGTCATCTGTGTGCTATTGGGGAGTTTTATCTTCACTTCCTGTCCTGTAAAAATCGGGACACATCAGGAAATGAAAAGAAATCTATCTGAAATTTAGGAAAATCTTCTTAGACAGTTGTCACAACAATAAATGTCCCCATTTATTCCTCTCTGTTGTTTGTGCAGTGACACCTCCTCCAGTGAAAATTGTCCCCAGGACAAAAAGAGACGTGAAGCTTCCCAGTAGGGACATAGACAGCAAATGAATTAATTAAAAAATAAAACTGCCATACGTTTTTAACTCTAACCTACTTAATCAACAAAAAAAAAAAAAGTTTTGATTTTATTTTGTGTAATGTTACATAGCTAATGCAAAATACAGTGGAAAAATTAGCTTGGTACACAATTTGCAGGAGTCAGTGTTGTCAGGTATGGCAATAGTACAATTGTATAAAAAACACAAGAGCATAGTTTAATATTCAACAATACAAGGAGAAAGGAGAATAGGAACAGTTATATCACATCCAGGGTATGAGAGTGCGCAATGAAATGATTGTTAGCTCCAACTGTGTAATGATGTAATACAGTGTCTTCAACTATGATACTAGTAAGATTGTAATATTACAAGTACTATGCATGTGACAAAAAATGTAACATAGAACATTAACCAGTACAGTGCCTTGCAAAAGCATTCACCCCCTTGGCTTTTTACCTATTTTGTTACATTACAGCCTTTAGTTCAATGTTTTTTTAATCTGAATTATATGTGATGGATCAGAACACAATAGTCTAAGTTGGTGAAGTAAAATTGGAAAAATATATACATAAAACTATTTTTCAGAAATAAAAAACTGATAATTGGCATGTGAGTATGTATTCACCCCCTTTGTTATGATGCCCATAAAAAGCTCTGGTGCAACCAATTACCTTCAGAAGTCACATAAATAGTGAGATGATGTCCACCTGTGTGCAATCTAAGTGTCACATGATCTGTCATTACATATACACACCTTTTGAAAGGCCCCAGAGGCTGCAACTCCTAAGCAAGAGGCACCACTAACCAAACACTGCCATGAAAAGCAAGGAACTCTCCAAACAAGTAAGGGACCATGTTGTTGAGAAGTACAAGTCAGAGTTCGGTTATAAAAAAATCCAAATGTTTGATGATCCCTAGGAGCACCATCAAATCTATCATAACCAAATGGAAAGAATATGGCACAACAGCAAACCTGCCGACGAGAGTCGGCCGCACACCAAAACTCACGGACCGGGAGGGCATTAATCAGAGAGGCAGCATAGAGATCTAAGCTAACCCTGGAGGAGCTGCAGAGTTCCACAGCAGAGACTGGAGTATCTGTACATAGGACGACAATAAGCCATACACTCCATAGTTGGGCTTTATGGCAAAGTGGCCAGAAGAAAGCCATTACTTTCAGCAAAAAACAAAATGGCACGTTTTGAGTTTGTGAAAAGGCTGGGGGGAGACTACCAAAATGTATGGAGGGAGGTGCTCTGGTCTGATGAGACTAAAATTTAACTTTTTGGCCATCAAAGAAAATGCTATCACCCAAAGAACACCATCCCCACAGTGAAACGTGGTGGCAGCATCATGCTGTGGGGATGTTTTTCAGCAGTCGGGACTGGGAAACTGGTCAGAGTTGAGGGAAAGATGCATGGTGCTAAATACAGGGATATTCTTGCGCAAAACCTGTACCACTCTGTGTGTGATCTGAGGCTAGGACGGAGGTTCGCCTTCCAGCAGGATAATGACCCCAAACACACTGATAAAGCAACACTTGAGTTAAGGGGAAACATGTAAATGTGTTGGAATGGCCTAGTCAAAGGCCAGACCTCAATCCAATAGAAAATCTGTGGTCAGACTTAAAGATTGCTATTCACAAGCGCAAACCACCCAACTTGAAGGAGATGGATCAGTTTTGCAAGGTGGAATGGGCACAAATCCCAGTGGTAAGATGTGGCAAGCTCATAGAGACTAATCCAAAGTGACTTGGAGCTGTGAAAGCCGCAAAAGGTGGCTCTACAAAGGGGTGAATAGTTATGCGCATTGACTTTTTCTGTTATTTTCTCCTATTTGTTGTTTGTTTCACAATAAAAAAGAAGTCTTCAAAGTTGTGGGCATGTTCTGTAAATTAAATGATGCAAAGCCTCAAACAATCCATGTTAATTCCAGGTTGTGAGGCAACAAAACACGAAAAATGCCAAGGGGGTTAAATACTTTTGCAAGGCACTGTATATTACCAAGGCAGGAAAGCCATATTTTAAAAAGAATTATTGACAACACTCACCTAATGTCAAATATTTCACATGTTGCTCCAGGCAAGATCAGGCTTCACACACCACAACTACACAATCAAATTTCAGGTGCTTGCTTTGCTCATCTCCACCTTTTGCATTCATTTTTTCTCTGTACTGAGGGAGATTAGACAGTAGTTGGTGGGGAGAGTTTGAACTGGAAAGAGTACCTTTGCAACTGCAGTCTCTCTAGCACATGGAGGGGGTGGATTGGGGAACATCCTCAACAGCTTCCAAAGGATATAATAGCAGCAGTGTAGTAGCTGGTATGTGATACAAAATGAGGCACATAGAGGCCTAGGAACATTACCTTGCTATTGAAAAATTGAAAAAAATTGGGCTACATCTGCCTCCCATTTTTAGGTGTCCAGTTTTGTAGGAATTAACTTCTTCCTATTACTGAGGTGCAAATATATAAAAACACCCTTTTTAGGAAGTTGATAATTTTTGCCTAATTCCTAAAGTTTCTTAGTATGTATGTTTTCCTCTATTGTAGAGCCCTGAAGATACAGAGTTATGTAAGGAAAACTCCTTACTGAAATGCTCCACAGACATTATAGGTAGGGATGATGCTGTCAGCTCTGGAGTTTGAAGGTGGCTGTCATGTAAAGATTTCCAGATATTAGTAGCTTCTACTGCTAAAAAAGATATAGATATTTGGGTTTATATCCCAAGAGGTGCACCCCGAGCAAACTTTGGGCATTGCAACCTAGCGGTGCCAGTTCGATGTTTACCCATTTCTTATCTCTAGTAAGGAGCCAACCATATTTTAGTTGCTCAAGTACAACGGCATGATAGTATCCAGCAATGTATCTTTGGACTGGTAGAGGGTAGCACCTTGGAAATTAGCTTTTATTTTTCCTCAAGTAGTGGTTACAGTAAGTATGGATTGTAGTTTAGAGAGGTAACATGTTGGCAGGTATATTGGCAATGCTCAAAATTAGTAGAGAACAGTTATTAACAAAATACCTTTTAAAACTGAAATTCTGCCAGTACAGAAATCCAGAAAGCCCAGAAAGCCCAGAAATTCATTACACTGTTGAGAAGTCCTTTGTAGTAACTTAAGGTCTCCTAATTGAGCAAAAAAATGTGTTCTGGGTATGAGTTTTATCCCTACATACTGTAGGGCTGCGTTTGGGGCCCAGAAGAAACCAGAGAACACAGAGAGCAGACCCTTAAGGGCAATACTTAACATGTGGGATTTGGATGCACTATAATTTCTAGAGAGAGATTTGTCCAAATTCAATTACCAGCTGTTGTACCTTCTGCAATGACACAAGGAGATCAGTTAAAGATAATATACTCTCATCTGTGTAAAGATCAATTTTATGCTCTGTGTCTTTGATTTTAAATTCTAATACTTTTGGATGTGACTGTAAAGATTCAACTAATGGTTCCATGATAGGTGTGAATATTAGGGCAAAGAAGGCACACCCCTGTCTAATGCCATTGGTAATATCAAATGAAGTAGTCCTGAGGAGAAAACTCTAGCACTGGGGAAAGAAATCAAGGCTTGGATGGCTTTACCAATGAGGCCATAGAACTGAATTTCATAAGAACTTCTAGCTAGTTCCAGTGTACCCTGTCAAATGCCTTGTTTGCATCCAAAGAAAGGAGAAGAGAATGCACCTGATCACCCTCTGCCCACTACAACAGGTTTAGAATATGTCTAATACCATCTGAATTTGAAGTCCCTTCATGAACCCTACCTGATCAGGATGGACCTGTTGTGTAAGAATGTCTGCCAGATATGGGGCTATTAGTTTTGCATTCATTTTTTCTCTGTACTGAGGGGGATTAGACTGTAGTTGGTGGGCAGAGTTTGCATTTAGCCAAGCTTAGATATAATATATAATGACTATCGTTGCCTTAAGACAGTGGTCCTCAACTCCTGTCCTCAGGACCCACTAACAGGCCAGGTGTGCAAGATAACTGAAAAACATCACAGGTGATATAATTTGCTGCTCAGTGATTGCAGGATTCTAGTGTGCATCTCCCCAAGGTAATACTTAAAATCTGGCCTGTTAGTGGGTCCTGAGGACAGGAGTTAAGAACCACTGCCTTAGGAGAATCTTTTGAGAACACACCACTTTGAGTAGGGTGATTATAAATGGTATGGTGGTGAGGAAAAAGTAGCGTTTAACTTTATTAGTTGTTACAAAAACCATCCAGTCACAGGAGCCTTATGCAGGGGCAATTTCTAGATGGCTGCTTGTATTTGATGTATGTAAAACAGAATCCCTTTACTGTCTATCCCTGTCTACTGTGTTCTGTCTTTTATTCAGGTCCTTTAACCACTTCAGCCCCGGAAGTATTTACCCCCTTAATGACCGGGCCATTTTTTCGATACGGCACTGCGTTGCTTTAACTGACAATTGCGCGGTCGTGCAACGTTGTACCCAAACAAAATTGATGTCCTTTTTTTCACACAAATACAGCTTCCTTTTGGTTGTATTTGATCACCTCTGCGGATTTTATTTTTTGCACTAAAAACAAAAAAGACCAACAACTTGAAAAAAAAAACAATATGTTTTACTTTTTGCTATAAAAACTATCAAAAAAAAAATATTGTTCATCAGTTTAGGCCAATATGTATTCTTCTACATATTTTTGGTAAAAAAAAATCGCAATAAGCGTATACTGATTGGTTTGCGCAAAAGTTATAGCTCAAGTATATTTACTAGTAATGGTGGTGATCAGTGACATAGCGACACACAGATTGGACACTTTGGACATTTTTGGGACCAGTGACATTATTACAGTGATCAGAGCTAAAAATAACCACTGATCACTGTATAAATTACACTGGCAGGGAAGGGGTTAACACTAGGGGGTGAAGGCATTAGGTGTGTCCTAGGGAGGTGTTTCTAACTGTGGGGGAGGGGTGGACTGATGGAGTAGAGGGAGAGATCACTGTTCCTGATTACTAGGAACAGATGATCTCTCTCTAGTCCCCTGTCAGAACGGGGATCTGCTTTGTTTACACTGGAAGATCCCCATTCTGCCTCTCTGTGGAGTGATCACTGGTGGCTGGTGGACATCGCAGCTGCTGGGCACATGCATCGGATCCGCATGCGCCTGCTATAGCTATTAAATGACCCGCCGTACCGATATCTGCAGCGGCTGGTCGGCAAGTGGTTAAATTGTGAATGGAATT
Source organism: Aquarana catesbeiana (assembly GCF_042186555.1). Lineage (NCBI taxonomy): Eukaryota > Metazoa > Chordata > Amphibia > Anura > Ranidae > Aquarana > Aquarana catesbeiana. The sequence goes on along the minus strand of NC_133326.1, from coordinate 157,179,501 downwards.
GGTAAGTCCAAAATCACATGTCCATATATGTTTCTTTTGTGCTCAAAGTTTAATAAAAACATCCCTTATAAAGGCTTTATGAGCAGATCACAGAATGTTAACATCTTCAACAGATCATGATTTACATGTAAAGAATTTACTTTACATGTAAAGTTCAGCTCTGATATGTTGCTCATGGACTGGACTACTCAATACTTGTGTTTAATCTGCATGGCCTGGAGGGATGAATCATGTGGCATAGGTTGAGTGTTAAAGAAACTGGGGAATGGTCAGACCAGGTTATAATACTGATACGCACATTGTCCACATACCGAAGGAAGTATTTGTCTATGAGGAACATATCAAGCTATGAGTATACATGTTGCATTTAGGAGAAAAAGGTTTCATCCTTTTCTCTTTCATGACAGCTCCACAATGCATCACACAAGTCCTCTGCTCTGTCTCCAATATAAATGGTGTGGTACTGTCTACTATGTGGGTTATCAGAGATTATCAGAAAGGTAGCATGTTACCGCTTTAAAATCCCCACAGATAATAGGAAGGCCCTAAGGCACTGCTTGTACACACTGTAACTGATCTGTCAAAAAAGGTTTTGGTGCAGGTTGGGAGAATATAGATCACCAATAATGTAAAGGTGGTTGTTAATGAATGCCCCCAAAATAATATATCTTCCACTCCATCACATTGCATAAAACATTGTTGGAAAGCTACAGTGTTAGTGTTTCTTGCCCGCAAAAAGGCACAACAAATAAAAAATAAATTTTGATGGCTTTTCTCCACATTATGGAGCATTTGAAGGGGCTGTTAAGGCCTTTCATTTTCAGTGAGGTTTTTTGTAGCAACATCAAAAGCTGAGAAAGGACACATGGAGTAGCTCAGACACACAAATAGGAGAAATAACTTTAATGGATTCTGAGCAGTATAAAAGGTATCAGAGGCAATATCAGCATAACAAGTAAGCAATGGAGGTTGTATACAACAGGAACCATAAGTGAAAAAAATGATACAAAAAGAGTTATCCTATATGCAAAAAATGGGCTAAAAGTCAACAGCCCATCCAGGCCTGAGATACTGAAAAGATATTAATGAACTGGTACTGGGAGACTTGAAAAATGGAGCACGTCCCTAAGGACCTAGTCACAGTAGTCAACCTAAAGGACTAAGGATATGTAGAAATGGTGAACAGCAGCCCATACACAAGAGCTTTACATATTAGGAGGTAGTTGCATTAAACCATCCATCAGATACATGACCAAGTGCTTTTTTTTTTTTAAAGACTGAATGGAGGAGTTGCAAAGTAAACCCTATTTGTACAATATCTCAGTGGCCTCATTCAGAACTGAAGTAAGTAGGCGTGTCCTTGATGCATAAATAGTATTTAGTACGGTATCCCTACTGGTATGATATCCTATGCTCATGAATGATTGTGGTGATCCGTAGGTATCCCCATTGGTATTACATCCTATGCTCATGAATAGTTGTGGTGACCCGGTGCAATTTATCCCCTTTTCTGTGCTCTAGCTGCTGATATGTCGGCATATAGAGAAATATGAGAGAAAGGATTTAAGAGTTTTCCCAATTTGCCTGCAGCTAAAACAGCTCTGTCTTTTATGTGGAAAAAGTGGATTCTGGCTGGTACATCTCTGAGCACAGAATCAGGGAGGAATTAAGGGTCAATGAGTAGTAACCCTAAGATTTGTTGAAGGTATGGGATAAGTTCCTGTTGGGTAATCGATCTAGGAATCCCTCAAGTCTATAAGTTTGTATTTAATCCATTGAATACCAGTAGAGTGTTTGGTATCAACATCCACTAGGTCAGACAGGTATGGAACATGGCAAGTATGTCTCTTGGCACAGAATCAGGGAAGAATTTAGGACTGATGATTCTATGGGCCCTGTCAATGAGAAAGTCTTGCATCCTCTTAAACAGGAGCAGTGGCCTTAGGATTGGTTGAAGTTATGGGGTAAGCGCCAATTGGATAATTAATCCAAGTCCGTTCGTTTGTTATTAATCCATAGGATATCAATGGTGTGTTCAGTATGGATGTCCTCTAAGTCATCATAGACAACTGTATATCCCCTTGGTTTGCATTTCTTATGGTCAGTCCTTTCCTCTACTTGCTCTACCCGAGTCTGCAGTTTGGGGATATCTTTGTGCAGCTGTGCCTAAAGATCATTTTTTAGAGGGAGAACAGCATGCCTAAGTGTGTGTTCAGTTGCATCCATGACTGTGTGTGTTCTCAGAATACAGCCAGGGTGTCTTGTAATGTTTGCTTAGTGTTGTCCTCTGTCTAGAATGCATGCTGTTTTTTACTCATCAATCTCTTTGGCAAAGGTGAGCATGGGGATAAAGAAGCCAGGCATTTGAAAGGTGCTTTCTCTTACTGTTAAGTTTTTGGTAGAGAGCCGTGTGACATGTAGCAGTTTTATGCGCAAGGCTACAATGGAGAGCTTTGCTTCAGGGTTCCAATGACATCTTGGTAGTCCTTCCTGTTAGAGCCCAATAGAAAGTTCACGAGCCATTTAGGTTGTATGGGGTTGCACTGGCAATGGGGGGCAGCTAATACCCTGGATTGAAGGGTAGTATCTTCCTAAACAAGACCAGCATATGGCTGCAGTTGCTGCAGGTTGCTGAGAAAAAGTAGGTCCTGAATGGAGCTCCCAACTAAAGAAGCTATACTATATTGCTGTGTGGCCATTGCAACATTTAAAATTTTTCTGGATAGTTATATTGGTCCTTCTTGGACCAATGTAAGTATACATGTTTCATACCTTGCTGATCCCTATGGAAGCGGAGAATTAATAATTGTAGCAGCAATCACTATTACAGTGGTCTATGCTGTCTTCCGGGTCCCATGCCAAGCAGCTTCCCTGCTGCATAATAACTACAGTTGGGTGACCTCTTGACATAGGTGCCATTCAGATAATGCCTTGCATGTTTCTCAATGAATACAAGGCATAATTGATTGGATATCACTGCCCCACCTCTTCACCTTCAATCAAAGAATGATTTGCATTCATTGAGAAAAATGCAAGGTGTTCTTTGAATAGCAACTCCCTATGGTAACTATGCAACAGGGCAGCTGCTCAGCAGCGGACCTAGATGACATTGAGGATACATCGATTCTCCACTGCCGCTGTGATTGCCAGATATGAAATATGCTTATTTACAAGCCAGTCCAAGCTTATCCAAGCTGGTGGAATTCAGCCTTAAGGTTACTTTTTAATGATGTATTCGCTTTTAAAGTACTAAATTAGTTCAAATATATGTGTTTTTATCATGCAAATCAAAGTCTTGTCATGTGGCAAAAGCTGAAGACCAGGACATAATAATAAGAAGTGTTATTAAGTTTTATGAGCTGACTACCTTTACACAGCAACTCCACAACTTGCATATGAATAAAGATGAACATGAAGAAAAAAAAGTTTTGTAAAATGATCCTAATGTTTTTTAACAAAAGGAACCTTGAAGTACAGTATCTCACAAAAGTAACTACACCCACTCACATTTTGTAAATATTTTATTATATCTTTTTCATGTGACAACACTGAAGAAATAACACTTTGCTACAATGTAATGTAGTGAGTGTACAGCTTGTATAACAATGTAAATTTGCTGTCCCCTCAAAATAACGCAACACACAGCCATTAATGTCTAAACTGCTGGAAACAAAAGTGAGTACATGCCAAATTGGGCCCAATTAGCCATTTTCTCTGCCCGGTGTCATGTGACTCATTAGTGTTACAAGATCTCAGGTGTGAATGGGCAGCAGGTGTGTTAAATTTGGTGTTATCGCTCTCACTCTCTCATACTGGTCACTGGAAGTTGAACATGTCACCTCATGGCAATGAACTTTCTGAGGATCTGAAAAAAAGAATTGTTGCTCTACATAAAGTTGGCCTAGGCTATAAGAAGATTGCCAAGACCCTGAAACTGAGCTGCAGTCAAGACTATACAGCGGTTTAACAGGACAGGCTCCACTCAGAACAGGCCTCGCCATGGTCGACCCAAGAAGTTGAGTGCACATGCTCAGTGTCATATCCAGAGATATGTAAAGTAGTGAGTGTACAGCTTGTATAACAGTGTAAATTTGCTGTCCCCTCAAAATAACTCAACACACAGCCATTAATGTCTAAACCGCTGGAAACAAGAGTACACCGCTAAGTGAAAATGTCCAAATTGGGCCCAAAGTGTCAATGTTTTGTGTGGCCACCATTATTTTTCAGTACTGCCTTAACCCCTTTTGGCCATGGAGTTCCCCAGAGCTTCACAGGTTGCCACTGGAGTCTTCTTTCACTCCTCCATGATGACATCATGGAGCTGGTGGATGTTAGAGACCTTGCGCTTCTCCACCTCCCTTTTGAGGATACCCCACAGATGCTCAATAGGGTTTACGTCTGGAGACATGCTTGGCCAGTCCATCACCTCTACCTTCAGCTTCTTTAGCAGGCAGTGGTCGTCTTTGAGGTGTTTTTGGGGTCATTATCATGTTGGAATACTGTCCTGCGGCCCAGTCTCCGAAGGGAGGGGATCATGCACTGCTTCAGTAGGTCACAGTACATGTTGGCATCATGGTTCCCTCAGTGAACTGTAGCTCCCCAGTGCTGGCAGCACTCATGCAGCCCCAGACCATGACACTCCAGTCCCACCACCATGCTTGACTGTAGACAAAACACACTTGTCTTTGTACTCCTCACCTGGTTGTCCCCATACACACTTGACAATATCTGAACCAAATAAGTTTATATTGGTCTCATCAGACCACAGGACATGGTTCCAGTAATCCATGTCCTTAGTCTGCCTGTCTTCAGCAAATTGTTTGCAGGCTTTCTTGTGCATCATCTTTAGAAGAGGCTTCCTTCTGAGACAACAACCATGCAGACCAATTTGATGCAGTGTGTGGCGTATGGTCTGAGCACTGACAGGCTGACCCCCAACCCTTCAACCTCTGCAGGAATGCTGGCAGCACTCATACATCTATTTCCCAAAGACAACCTCTGGATCTGATGCTGAGCATGTGCACTCAACTTCTTTGGTCAACCATGGTGAGGCCTGTTCTGGAACCTGTCCTGTTAAACTTCTGTATGGTCTTGGCCACCATGCTGCAGCTCAGTTTCAGGGTCTTGGCACTCTTCTTATAGCCTAGGCCACCTTTATGTAGAGCAACAGGTTTTTTTCAGATCCTTAGAGAGTTCTTTGCCATGAGGTGTCATGTTAAATTTCCAGTGACCAGTATGAGAAAGTGAGAGCGATAGCACCAAATTTAAAACACCTGCTCCCCATTCACACCTGAGACATTGTAACACTAACCAGTCACATGACAACGGGGAGGGAAAATGGCTAATTGGGCCCAATTTGGATGTTTTCTCTTAGGGGTGTACTCACTTTTGTTGCCAGTGGTTTAGACATTTATAGCTGTGTGTTGAGTTATTTTGAGGGGACAGCAAATATACACTGTTATACAAGCTGTACACTCACTACTTTACATTGAAGCAAAGTGTAATTTATTCAGTGTTGTCACATGAAAAGATATAATAAAATATTTACAAAAATGTGAGGGGTGTACTCACTTTTGTGAGATACTGTATAATATATTTATAAAGCAGTGAATGCAAAACCCCAAAGAATCATCCACCATATGACTAAAGCACATTCTCTGGGATACATCTGCATATTTGTTCTATTAGCCCTATGATCATACATTTTAACCAACATCTTTTCTTAAATGTAAATATGTTTTTTCATTACTATTTTCCCATTAACCTCCTAAATTGACATTCACCATACATTTTCGTTTCACATTAATTGTACATTGACCACATATTCCCAAAAAGGGTCTTACAGTATATTAAAAATTTACTCAAATTCACTAGCTTTAACATTCACTCATTTTACACTAAAATTGTTATAAATGCTGCCACTAAATATCAATTAATGCATCACAGTGAATGTGGCTTAGATTTGCCAGAATAAATAATATTATGTCTCCTGAATGATGTTTGATCCCTCTCTGTAAAGTACTTAGTAAAGCTAGGGGAATGTTTATAAAACTCTGATAAAGTATACGTAGGACAAAAAGTGATGTAACGTTTTCCAAACCCCCTGCCCTTCTTGTCATTATATTAGCATGCAAGGGATGTTACAGTAACTGCGACTGACAGCATAAAAAAAATCTGCCATAGCTAACATTTCTCAGGTATTAGGGGAAGATGGGCAGATAGTGTAAATGGTGCTAAAATGTGTGCTCTCAACCCTGAGTATGATGGCTGCTAGTCCCAGTGATGTTTCCAGGACCTGTGATGAGCATCTTCATATTTCTGAAGATTAAAGACCACAGAATTGAATACTCTTTTGTCTACTATCTTTTTCCAGATCTCCCAATCCTTCATTTTTACTTAAAATTATTATTAATATTATTATTCAGGATTTTTATAGCACCAACAGTTTAGGTTTAGGTAAAAGGTTAGGGCAGACAGTACAGGTACAATACAATTCAATACAGGAGGAATTAGAGGGCCCTGCTCATTAGAGCTTACAATCTAGATGGGAGGGTCAAGTGATACAAAAGGTAATAACTGTGGGGGATGAGCTGATGATGAAAATGAAAGTACAGTTGTTAGGTGGAGGCAGGATAGGCTTTTCTAAAGAGAAAAGTTTTCAGGGATCGCCTAAAAGTGGATAGAGTTGAAGATAGTCGGACAAATTGGGGTAGGGAATTCCAAAGGATGGGAGAAACTCGGGAGAAGTCCTGGAGGCGAGCATGGGAGGAGGGGAGGAGGTGACAAGGAAGCTAGAGAGCAGAAGGTTTTGGGAGGAATAAATAGGACGATTTGGTTGGTATTTTGAGACTAGGTTAGTGATGTTGCTGGGGCTGAGTTGTAGTAGTGTGGTACCCCACCAGTGTATGGGTCCAGGATTCTCAACCAGGCGGGTTGAGGGGCTCCAGTGTATTTGCTTGTTTCAGTTTCCTCATCATTTAGTAATGTTGACACTTCGGGACCCAGAGCCCGGGGATTTCTTAGAGATCCGGGTGGGATGAAATCCCCAGTCCTGGGTCCGGGTTTTGAGACTCACCGGCATACTAATTGTTCAGGTGTTTGTGGGCCTGATAGTAGAATCAGGACCATGGTTCTGGGCTCCACCCTCCTGAGGAGTCCAAGCTTGCAAGGGGGAACCCAGAGAGTGCAGGTGTGCACTGGAGAACCCAGAGAGTGCAGGTGTGCATTGGAGTAGTGAGAGGAGACCCGAGCCTGACAGGGGTCAAGAGGGCTCCATGTGGGAGCCTGAACAGTGGTGCTGCTGCTGAAGAGAGCCAGGCTGCTCGGTATTTTTGTTTGCAATTTTGCATGTGTGAGCCAGGAGGCTGAATATACTGTCATTTAATGCTGATGGTGAAAAACCCCTGCGAGGGAAACCACTTTTGTTTTAATTTCTGGAACTTTGTTTGATTTTTTTAAATAAAAGTGGGCCAAAAAGCCCTGAAAAGGAAACATTTGTGTGGACAGTTCTCGCTACCGGGTGCTACACTTGAGCTAAACAACCCCCAACTTTACACTTTGTAATTTATTGTTAGTATTTTGAATTTAATTTGTTGGGTGAGTGACAGCCAATGGAGGGATTGGCAGAGACGCAGACGCTGAGCGGTTTGTAAGGTGGATGAGTCTGGCAGCAGCATTCATGATGCACTGGGTAGGGGATAACCTATTTAAAGGTAAGCCAATGAGGAGGGAGTTACAATAGTTGAGGAGAGAGAAAACCAGGGCGTGAATTAGGAGCTTTGTGTTTTCCTTGGTTAGGAAGGGACGCATTTTGAAGATGTTGAGGAGCTTGATTAAGCAAGCTTTGGAAAGTGATTAAATGTGGGGCCGAAAGGAGAGTTTAGACAACTAGTACCCTGGCATGTGGGGATGGGTTGATGGTTGTGCCATTGCTCTTGACAGAAAAGTCAGGGGAAGGGGCATGTGGGGGAGGAAATACTATGAGCTTGGTTTTGGATAGATTGAGTTTGAGGAAGTGGTGTGATATCCAGGCTGATATGTCTGTTTGTAAATTAGTGATGCTTAAGGAGACCGATGGAGTGAACTGAGGGGTGGAGAGATAGATTTGGGTGTCGTTAGTCTAGAAATTGTATTAAAAGCCATGAGAGGCTATCAGCTGACCTAGGGAGTAGGTGTAGATTAAGAATAGGAGAGGTCCAAGAACAGAACCTTGGGAGACCCCAGCAGGAAAGGAAGAGGAGAGGAGGAAGTAGAATTGTAAGTGACACTGAAGGTGCAGTGGGATAAGTAGGATGAAAGCCAGCGAAGAGCACAGTCACAGAGACCAAAAGAGTAAAGTTTTTTGAGGAAGAGGGGGTGATCAACCGTATCAAAAGCAGCCGAAAGGTCCAGAAGTAGGAGTACAGAATAGTGTCCATTGGTTTTTCCTGTTAGTAAGTCGTTTGTGAGGTTTAAAAGAGCAGTTTCTGTGGAGTGTTGAGGGCAAAATCCAGACTGAAGGGGATCAAGAGGGTTATTCTTCATGAGATGGTCACTCAGTTGGTTGTAAACCAGGTGTTTAAGGAGTTTGGAGGAAAAGGGTTGAAAGGAGATATAGGGTGTTGGGTGTTAAGATTGGTAGGGTTCAAGGAAGTTTTTTTAACCACTTAAAAACAGTATGATTGTGGCAAAGTGGTTTATTTATCCTGATAGGACATCATATGATGTGATCAGGGTAACAAGCGGGGGCACGCAGTGTGGGGATTGGAGGTGCTGTGTGTCATTCTGACACACTGCAACTTCGATCATGGTATGGAGCCCCTGACAGAGGTTTCTTACCATGTGATCAGCTGTGACCAATTACAGCTGATCATCGCATGAACCAGGAAGTGCCAGTAAATGGCTTTCCTCGGTTCATGCTGACTAGGGATGAGCTTCGTGTTCGAGTCGAACCCATGTTCGACTCGAACATTGGCTGTTCGGTATTTCGCCGAATTCCGAACGTTATGGGCCGTTTGCGCCAAATTCGCGTGGCGCGTCACAGCCCATAATTCACTGCAGCATCGCAGTGCATTGCTGGCTGATGATTGGTCAAGCATGCACTATGACCCGCATGCTTGGCCAATCACAGCGCCGTGGGTAGAGAGAGCTGTAATTGGCCAAAGCCAGGGTGGCTTTGGCCAATTATGGCTCAGGGGGTTTAGAACACGCCCCACACTATATAAGGCCGCCTGCACGGTGGCCCTGTGTAGTGTGTGTTCCGGCGTTGAAGAGAGATAGATAGAGAGAGAGACAGTGTCATTTCATTTGAGTTAGATAGATTAGGCAAGACAATCAGTGAGTTAGCTGCACTTACAGTGTATTGTGTATATATATATATATATATGCATCCCAGGTGTTATATATATATATATATATATATATATATATATATATATATACACACACACTGTATTCAGTTTAGCTAGATCCGTTCCTGTTATCTTCTTACTGACAGGCAGGCTTGTCTTGTTACAGTATTTGCAGCTACCTGAAGAAAATTGCTGGTGTTCTTTTGATCCTATTAGTACCACAGTCAGGCAACTAGACTATTTACAGTTAGTGTAGTGCGTCCTGCTCAGAGTGTTCAGCTGAAACTACAAGTTAGTGCAGTGCGTCCTCCTCACAGTGTTCAGCTAAAACTACAAGTTATTTTTTTGCGAGCTCTGCACAGTGTTCATCTAAAGCTACAAGTTAGTGCAGTGCGTCCTGCTCACAGTGTTCAGCTAAAACTACAAGTTAGTATAGTGAGACCTCTGCACAGTGTTCAGCTAAAACTACAAGTTAGTGCAGTGCGTCCTGCTCACAGTGTTCAGCTAAAACTACAAGTTAGTGCAGTGCGTCCTCCTCACAGTGTTCAGCTAAACCTACAAGTTATTTTTTTGCGAGCTCTGCACAGTGTTCATCTAAAGCTACAAGTTAGTGTAATGAGAACTCTGCACAGTGTTCATCTAAAGCTACAAGTTAGTACAGTGCATCCTGCTCACAGTGTTCAGCTAAAACTACAAGTTAGTGTAGTGAGACCTCTGCACAGTGTTCATTTAAAGCTACAAGTTAGTGTAGTGCATCCTGCTCACAGTGTTCAGCTAAAACTACAAGTTAGTGTAGTGAGACCTCTGCACAGTGTTCATCTAAAGCTACAAGTTAGTACAGTGCATCCTGCTCACAGTGTTCAGCTAAAACTACAAGTTAGTGTAGTGAGACCTCTGCACAGTGTTCATTTAAAGCTACAAGTTAGTGCAGTGTGTCCTCCTCACAGTTTTCAGCTAGTTTAAATAGAAAATGGTGCACTACCATATATGAGTGTAACAATGAACTTATACCCAGTTCACCACATCCCTATAATACATTGCAACAAATAATGATAAAAAGAAGGAAACCCTGGGATGGTACGGGTGAATGGGAAGGGAGTAAGCAATGGGTAAATCAAGGTAAAGGAAAAAGAAACATACTAAATATTGTAATTGGTATGAGGAATGCCCAGAAATAGTAAAAGAAAAAAATACTTTATTAGAAAATACAAAACATGGTTATAAAAGTAATGAACAATGCATACAAAATACCTAAACCACACAAATGTGTATACTGGTAAGGGAAAGCATCCACATGCGTGGTATAAAGGAGCCCAACATGTTTCGGATAGGAATAAAAATTCAGTTCCTTCTTCAGGGGTTTCCTGTAAGGATTTTTTGTATGATCTGGGGGAAGTATATTGATAAAACATACCAGTCATTAGTATATGTACATATATGCATATACACATACATATCATGAGTATATCTCATAGGTATAGAGGAGCAGAATTATTGGAGAAAAAAAAAAAAAAAAAAAACCATGTATATGAAATGAAAAGAGAATGATAAAGATGCAATACTAATAAAAACTCAAAATATGCCATAATTTTTCAAAATAGTATATAGCATTATAGGGACTTACTAGTTCAAACAATTAGCTGCATACAGAGCAACAGGCTATGGTCTGACAGTCTGCCAACAGGTACTTCAGGTCAACATCACCATGGTTCATTGCAGATTCAGATATGAGTAACACATGTGTGGATATATATAAAGCGGAGGTCTGAACTCAAAGATGGTATAGAGATTTGCTGATATATATCAGGAGGAGGTCATTGATGCCAATTAGGTACGGCGAGGTAGGTCAAACCACCAGGGTCCACGAGGAACAACCAATGCAAAGAGGGGAATGTACATCCCTACATAAAATAAAAAATAAAGTAATATAATACTATTGGAGTATAGATGTCAAGGGTCCATAAAGTAACAATCCATACATAAATAAATATTAAATGTGCAATAGATGTAATGTAATAAGTTATAGCAAGGAAGGGAAGAAAAGGGGGGGGGGGAAGAGGGGAGAAAATGGAAAGAGGGGAAAGGTTGGGGTATATATATATATATATATTAGTATAATATGTAATGCGTGAATGGATATATAGGAATAGTGGGTGTCTAGGGCCAATGCAAGCATATTTATCCCCGACAGTCATGTCCTATAGTATGCAGCATACAGTAAAAAAACTTTTAATGTAGATAAAATAGGTTAGGTGAGGATATGCCCAGTATACGTAGCTCTATGCAGTCACGATATAGGCAAAAAGAAATAATATTGGGAGTAAAGCTTACTTACAGATTGTGGGATGTATGGAATCACAACCTCCAGCCTGGCGTCCAAACCTGGATATGCAGCACAAATGTGTTTGCACTTGGAGGTTTTTTAAATGCAAAGAGCAAATGAGGAGGGAGTGGTAACACCTGTGTTGGGCGGGGAATGTGTATTAATGACAACTGAAGGTACTAGCTAGTGAAACTGGGTGTGAGTAAGACCCGGCGTCAACCCCCTCCACTGAACAGTGTCAGCAGAGGATGTAATGTGCACCGGGAAGTTGTTCCCCCGGCGCCGGGGCGTCCGGCGTACACCGCGTCAAAGGGCGCGGCGACGTCAGATGTCGCAGCGCCGCCGACACAGGAAAGGAGGACTCAGTAAGGCCACCCCGGATGGCAGCCGCTATGCGCAGGTGCAAGCGGCGAACCAATGGGCGGCCGAGAGTCCTAAGTATGGCTCCACTATCGAAGGATGTGGAGCCTACCTGTGCCGGGGGACATGATGCTGGCGATAAGCGCACCACGGCCGATCCCACGGCAATATACTAAAATAGGGCAGGCCATCCACATATAAAGATTAGTATAATATAAGATAGGTGATCCTGTAAGACCGAAGGGAGGAGCAGCAGAGTGTCAGATTAAGCGCAATATACAATCATGTATAAGCAATATATACAAACATCTACATGCAATGTACAATGTATATTTGATCTGTACAATGAGCCCAACATACAGTCATGTATTAGATAACCAGAGGCATATTATATAAATACCGATGGAGTTACAAGTATCAATGTAGCATTGTGTCTCATAAAGCAAACAAAACGCATACATATGTAAAACGCATACATCATGTAACCTCATTATAAATGAAAAAGACTTTTTAGAAAAGAGATAAATAAAATTTTTTACATAATCTAAACATACATATATAAAGTACTGTATGATTGAGTGCGATAGGCAGACTTTTGCTAAATGGTCGGCTGATAAGATCAAATTAGGTGGTTATAGATCCCTCTCATAGCCTCCTGACTAGGGATGAGCTTCGTGTTCGAGTCGAACCCATGTTCGACTCGAACATCGGCTGTTCGCCCGTTGGCCGAATTGCGAATGATATGGGCCGTTCGCGCCAAATTCGTGTGGCGCGTCACGGCCCAAAATTCACTGCGGCATGGCAGTGCATTGCTTGCTGATGATTGGCCAAGCATGCACTATGACCCGCATGCTTGGCCAATCACAGCGCCGCCTGAACAGAGAGCCATAATTGGCCAAAGCCAAGGAGGCTTTGGCCAATTATGGCTCAGGGGATTTAGTACACGCCCCACACTATATAAGGCCGCCTGCACGGCGGCCCTGTGTAGTGTGTGTTCCGGCGTTCATTGAGAGAGAGAGAGAGAGACAGACAGTGTCATTTGATTTGAGTTAGATAGATTAGGCAGAACAGTCAGTCAGTTAGCTGCACTTACAGTGTATTGTGTATATATATGCATCCCAGGTGTTGCATATATATATATATATACACTGTATTCAGTTTAGCTAGATCCGTTCCTGTTATCTTCTAGACTATTTACATTTAGTGCAGTGCGTCCTGCTCACAGTGTTCAGCTAGATCCGTTCCTGTTATCTTCCTACTGACAGGCAGGCTTGTCTGGTTACAGTATATAAAGCTACCTGAAGAAAATTACTGGTGTTCTATTTGATCCTATTAGTACCACGGTCAGGCAGCTAGACTATTTACATTTGGTACAGTGCGTCCTGCTCACAGTGTTCAGCTAGATCCGTTCCTGTTATCTTCCTACTGACAGGCAGGCTTGTCTGGTTACAGTATATAAAGCTACCTGAAGAAAATTACTGGTGTTCTATTTGATCCTATTAGTACCACGGTCAGGCAGCTAGACTATTTACATTTGGTACAGTGCGTCCTGCTCACAGTGTTCAGCTAGATCCGTTCCTGTTATCTTCCTACTGACAGGCAGGCTTGTCTGGTTACAGTATATAAAGCTACCTGAAGAAAATTACTGGGGTTCTATTTGATCCTATTAGTACCACGGTCAGGCAGCTAGACTATTTACATTTAGTACAGTGCGTCCTGCTCACAGTGTTCAGCTAGATCCGTTCCTGTTATCTTCCTACTGACAGGCAGGCTTGTCTGGTTACAGTATATAAAGCTACCTGAAGAAAATTACTGGTGTTCTATTTGATCCTATTAGTACCACGGTCAGGCAGCTAGACTATTTACATTTAGTACAGTGCGTCCTGCTCACAGTGTTCAGCTAGATCCGTTCCTGTTATCTTCCTACTGACAGGCAGGCTTGTCTGGTTACAGTATATAAAGCTACCTGAAGAAAATTACTAGTGTTCTATCCCAGCTTAGTGCAGCTACAGGCCATTAGTATGTCTGGAAGGCCAAGAAGGAGAGGCAGACAGTCACAAGCCAATAAGAGAGGGCAAGCAGGCTCTGTGTCTAGTGCTGGTCGTGGAGACGGTGCATCCTCATCAGCACTTGGCCATGGGACACGCTCGGCCTTTTTTTCGGCAGCTGGCCGTGTTGAGCCGCAACATGCGGAAGACTTGGTCGAGTGGATGACCAAGCCGTCCTCATCCTCCTCATCCTCTCTCACCCATGCCCAGGGTGCTTTGTCTGGCAAAGCAGCGGCCTCTTCCCTCAGCTCAATGTCATCAGTGACTCCTTCCCTAGCTCCACCATGTCCTCATGAGGATTCCCTCGAACTGTTTGACCACAGTGTTGGGTACATGCTCCAGGAGGATGCCCAGCGTTTGGAAGGCTCTGATGATGATACTGAGCTCGATGAAGACAGTAACATGAGCACGGACAGAGGGGGTGCCCAAGAAGGACAGCAATCTGGCAGTCATGCTCCCCCTGCTGCAGCATACTGCCAGGTTTGCTCCAGTGATGAGGAGGGAGGGGATGGTGAGGTCACTGACTCAACGTGGGTGCCTGATAGGAGAGAGGAGGAGGAGGAGGAGGAGGAGGCGGCACATCACCAACGAGGCAGGATGCCCTCCAGGGGCCAGCCTAAGGGCAGCATATTGACTGCATCACACCCCAAAGCTCCACATGTGCAGGGCGCTGCAGTCTCTGCGCGTTATTCAAAAAGTTCTTTGGTGTGGGCCTTTTTTGAGACGAGTGCATCAGATCGCACCGCTGCTATTTGCAACATATGTCTCAAGCGTATCTCACGTGGCCAAAACATCTCCCGCTTGGGTACCACATGCTTGACCAGACATATGTTGACCTGCCATGCAGTTCGTTGGCAAGCGTATCTAAAAGACCCACACCAAAGAACAAAGAGGATCTCTCCTTGCTTCTCATTAGCTGAGATTTCCAACCCCACTAGACCTCCAGTCCTCTCTGAGACCTGCAGTGAGAGGAATGAAGGTGTAGAATTAGGTGTGTCACAGCCAAGTACTTGTGGGCAATCTGCTTTTGGTACACCGACGTCAGATTGCACCAGGCAAATTTCCCTGCCCCAGCTGCTGCACCGCCGAAAGAAGTTTGCTCCCAGCCATCCACATGCCCAGCGGTTGAATGCTAGCTTGGCAAAATTGCTAGCACTTCAACTGCTGCCTTTTCAGTTGGTAGACTCTGCCCCCTTCCGTGAGTTTGTGGAATGTGCGGTTCCTCAGTGGCAGGTACCCAAACGCCACTTTTTCTCACGGAAGGCGATTCCGGCTCTCTACCGGCATGTGGAAGGCAATGTCCATGCCTCGCTGGACAGGGCGGTCAGCGGTAAGGTGCATATTACCGCTGACTCATGGTCCAGCAGGCATGGACAGGGACGTTACCTAAGTTTCACGGCACATTGGGTGACTCTGCTGGCAGCTGGGAAGGATGCAGGACAAGGTGCAGTAGTGTTGGAGGTTGTTCCGCCACCACGCCTCCAAAATGCTGATTGTGACACACCTCTCTCCTCCACCCCCTCCTCTTCTTCTTCCTCCATGGCCTCTTCCTCGGAACCAGCGGTGCTCCGTAGGCGTTCAAGGGGCTACGCAAGTACGCAGGCCAAAAGATGCCATGCGGTGCTTGAGCTGGTGTGCTTGGGGGACAGGAGCCACACTGGGGCAGAGGTTCTGTCAGCTCTGCAGGGGCAGGTTCAGAGGTGGTTGACGCCACGCCAACTTAAGGCAGGAATGGTGGTTTGCGACAATGGCACCAACCTCCTCTCTGCCCTCCGACAGGGACAAATGACCCATGTGCCCTGTTTGGCTCACGTCCTTAACTTGGTGGTGCAGCGGTTCTTGGGCAGGTACCCGGGCTTACAGGATGTCCTGAGGCAGGCCAGGAAAGTCTGTGTGCATTTCCGCCGGTCATATAATGCCAGTGCTCGGCTGACGGACCTCCAAAAGGAGTTTAACCTGCCCAAGAACCGCCTAATCTGTGACATGCCCACCAGGTGGAACTCAACGTTGGCCATGCTGCAGCGGCTGCACACGCAGCAGAGGGCCATCAATGAGTACCTGTGCGACTATGGCACCAGGACAGGGTCAGGGGAGCTTGGTTTTTTTTCCCCACGCCAGTGGGCCATGATCAGGGATGCATGCACTGTCCTGTCACCATTCGAGGAGGCCACGAGGATGGTGAGCAGTGACAGTGCATGCATCAGTGACACTGTCCCCCTTGTCCACCTGTTGGAGCACACGCTGCGTGGAATAATGGACAGGGCACTTGAGGCAGAACAGAGGCAGGAAGAGGAGGACTTCCTTAGCTCTCAAGGCCCCCTTTATCCAGACAGTGTTCCTGCGTGCCCGCCAATCACACAGGAAGAGGACGAGGAGGAGGAGGAGGAGGAGGAGGAAGATTGTGTCAGTATGGAGGTGGAGCCTGGCACTCAGCATCAGCAGCAGTCTTTAAGGGATCAGTCCCAAGAAACACATGGACTTGTACGTGGCTGGGAGGAGGTGGCTGCGGACGTTGTCGTCCTTAGTGACCCAGAGGACTCCGGACCGAATGCCTCAGCAAACCTACGCTGCATGGCCTCCCTGATCCTGCAAAGCCTGCGTAAGGATCCTCGTATTCGTGGTATCAAGGAGAAGGACCAATACTGGCTGGCAACCCTCCTTGATCCACGTTACAAGGGTAAGGTTGCGGACCTTATCTTGCCATCGCAGAGGGAGCAGAGGATGAAACATCTTCGGGAGGCCTTGCAGAAAGGTCTGTGCAATGCGTTCCCAGAGACTGGGAGGTTACAAACTCCTGTTTCTGGACAACGTGTTGCTGAGGCTTCGGTCAGTCAAAGAAGGAGCGGTGGAGAAGGTGGCCGTCTGACGGATGCGTTCAGACAATTTTTTGGTCCGCAGCCCCAAGGTATGATCGGTTCCAGCAACCATCGCCAGCGTCTGTTTTACATGGTGCAGGAATACCTAGGGGCAAGATCAGACTTGGACACCTTTCCCACCGAAAATCCTCTGGGTTACTGGGTCTTGAGGATGGATCACTGGCCAGAGCTTGCACAGTATGCAATTGAGCTACTGGCCTGTCCTGCATCCAGCGTTCTTTCGGAACGCACATTCAGTGCTGCTGGAGGCGTGGTAACCGATCACAGGGTGCGTCTGTCCACCGACTCGGTCGATCGGCTGACCTTCATAAAAATGAATGAGTCTTGGATCACCACCAGCTACCAAGCACCTGATGCTGATGTAACCGAATAATTTTTTGTGAAATCTCAGATCCCTTCAAAGACTGCCTATGCTGATGCTGAGTGACTATCCCTGAGTAATTATCCTCTTCCTCCTCAATCATCACGCTGATAGCTTGTAAGAACATTTTTGGTTCTGGGCGCCACCACCAGTGCCTAAGGCACAATTTTTCAGCCCCTGTTTAACAGGGGCGTGTTAATTACAATTTTTGATGTAATACTTTGCAGCAGGGCTCGCTCCTGCGTTCCAACTAGAGTGTCTGTGAGGGGTTGCAGTGTTGTGGCACCAGCACCAGTGCCTAAGGCCCAATTTTTCTGCCCCTGTCTAACAGGGGCGTGTAATTACAATTTTTGATGCAATACTTTGCAGCAGGGGTCGTTCCTGCGTTCCAACTAGAGTGTCTGTAAGGGGTTGCAGTGTTGTGGCACCAGCACCAGTGCCTAAGGCCTAATTTTTCAGCTCCTGTTCAACAGGGGCATGTAATTACAATTCTTGATCTAATATTTCACAGCAGGGCCCTGTGAGGGCTTACAGTGTTGTGGCCACAGCAACACCTAAGGCCCAAATTTCTGCTGAGTATATAGGGCAGGACCCTACTTTCAAACATCTAACTTACAAACGACTCCTACTTGCAAACGGAAGGAGACAACAGGAAGTGAGATGAAATCTACCCCTAGGAAGGGAAATTCTCTCCTGTAAGAGTTAATATGGGAAAACAATTTCTCCTTTCCACTGATGCTTTCCAATCCTTGTTCCACAAAAAACCCAAATTTTCAAAAAACATTTTTCATTGGGACAAAAAGTGAGGTGAAATCTTCTGAAGAGGAGGAAAGACAGCAAAACAAATGTCACAGGGGTGATAACCCTTCCCTATGTTTTCCAAAAAGCTTAAAAAAGATTTTTTGGCTGGAGCTAAACGCTTTAAAAATTTACCCGTTCAAAATTACAAAGAGATTCTACTTAACAACAAACCTACAGTCCCTGTCTTGTTTGCACCGCCTGTATACTGCTGTACAGAGTATATAGGGCCTTTCCTTATTTTAATTTGGGTGCGGGGTTCCCCTTAATATCCATACAAGACCCAAAGGGCCTGGTAATGGACTGGGGGGTACCCATGCCGTTTGTCTCACTGATTTTCATCCATATTGCCATGACCCGACATGACATTAAACCCGCAAGCAGTTTTAAATGAGATTTTTTCCTTTAAAAATGACATTTGGTGCAGGGACTGTTCTAAACACGGGAAACACGAGCCACTTTACAGGCCTACTATAGACACACCCCAGGTACGATATTTAAAGGAATATTTCACTTTTTTTTTTTTTACTTTAAGCATCATTAAAATCACTGCTCCCGAAAAAACGGCCGTTTTTAAAAGTTTTTTTTGCATTGATACATGTCCCCTGGGGTAGGACCCGGGTCCCCAAAACCTTTTTAGGACAATACCATGCAAATTAGCCTTTAAAATGAGCACTTTTTATTTCGAACGTTCGAGTCCCATAGACGTCAATGGGGTTCTAACGTTCGTGCGAACTTTCGGTCCGTTCGCAGGTTCTGGTGCGAACCGAACCGGGGGGTGTTCGGCTCATCCCTACTCCTGACGTAAAGCCTTGTAAAAATGGTTTAAAGCTTAATATTTCATTAAGGCCTGGGGGTGAGGTGGCATTTAAATTTGCAATCCATCTCATCTCTCGTTGGAGGAGCAGTTTATTAAGGTCTCCACCTCTACACGTCTGATGGATACGGTCTAAGGCTGTAACTGAGATTCTGGGAAAGCGTTTACAATGGACTAACTTAATGTGTCGGCCCCATGGGGAATCGGGGTCTTTTGATTTCATTGCCACTATGTGTCGATATAGGCGCTTACAAAGTTTCTGAATAGTTTTGCCAACATAGAAACAACCACACTCGCACAGTATTAAATACACTACGAGTGTGGTCTGGCAATTAACATAATGTCTGGGGAAAAATGTCCACCCATTAGGGAGGCGCGGATTTATGTTTATATTGATATACCTGCAGTAGCCACACGACCCACATGGAAAGGTGCCAAATGTATTGCATGGGTCGCCACGAGTGCGTCCCTTGAACTCGCTCTTAACCAAGCGATCCCCGACCGAGGTGTTGCGTCTAAAAGTGATTAAGGGGTTGGGGGAAACAAAGGGGCCCACCAAGGGGTCATTGGTTAGTATATGCCAATATTTAGCAAAAATCTGCCTGATCTCTGTATGTTCATTGGAAAATGTAGTAATTATCCTGGTATAAGGATTGTTATCACGATTGGCTCTGTTGCATGGTTGCATTAATGCCTGTCTGTCCCGACTATTAGCTTTGTTAAAGGCTCGTTTTAAACTCTTGTGGCTATAGCCTCTGTCCAAGAGGCGATTTTTTAGAGCTCTGGCCTCACGTAAGAAATCGTCATTGTTAGAACAATTTCTTTTTATTCTGAGGAATTGACTGAATGGGATGGAGTTAATTAATTGTCTTGGATGGAAGCTATCCGAATGTAGGATAGTGTTCCCAGATGTGGGTTTGCGGTGAAGTTTGCAAGCCAAAAGATTATTTGTATTCTTGAATATCTCAACGTCCAGAAAGGTGAATGAGGTATGGTCATGCGTCATAGTAAATTTTAAGTTGAATTCGTTGCGATTAAGTATGGTTAAGAAATTGTGAAGTAAGTTGACTGGTCCCTCCCATAAGACGAGGATATCATCGATGTACCTGCGCCACATGGTAATATGGCGCAGGTACATCGAGAGACCGTCATCGTTGAACAAGGTCTTTTCCCATTCCCCCAGGTACAGATTGGCGTAGCCAGGGGCACAGCAAGTGCCCCTGGCTACGCCCTGCACCTGGAGGAAATACTGTCCATGAAAACTAAAAACATTGTGTTGAAGAATATAATCCAATGACTGTAATATAAAGTCATTGAATGCTTTCTCAGAAGGGGTAGTTTGTGACAAAATGCGTTGAATGCACGCTAAGCCTGTGCTATGTGGTATCGAGCTGTACAATGTTTCAACGTCAATAGAGACCAAGATCGTATGGTCAGATACTTGGACTCCATTGATAGTTTGGAGTAGATGGATGGTGTCTCTTAAATAAGATGGTAGGGCCGATACTAATGGTCTGAAATATTCATCAACAACCTTAGATAATTTTTCAGTGATGGAGCCATTGCCCGACACGATGGGTCTGCCCGGTGGGTCTATGGAATTTTTATGAATTTTGGGGAGGGAATAGAATGTGGGGATCATGGGGAATGCAGTACGGATGTATTTCCACATTTGGTTGGAAATGATGTTATTATTTAATGTTCGGTCAACGAGAATGTAAAATTCCTCGTTGAATCGAGTAATTGTTTGGAATTCAATGGGTCTATACCAGTCTGTATTATTCAATATTTTCATACACATGGATATGTATTGCTCATTGTTCATCAGAACGATGTTACCGCCCTTATCTGAAGGTTTGATAACCAAGTCAGAATTTTGGGCTAGGTCATTCAGAGCTATTCGTTCGTAGTTAGATTATCAACTACTTGGGAGTTGGTACTCATACTTTTAATCTCTTGGGTGATTAATTTTAGAAAAGTCGCTATCCCATGATTGGAAGATGGGGCGGGGTAGAGATCTGACTTTTTCTTTAATTTAGAAGCTTGTTGTGCCGTGGTAATCGGGTTAGTTGGTGTGTTTAAGCAAGACTCCAAATCGATAATATCGATGAGGTCTCGGGTGTCGCTCTCCTCTAAGAGTGAATTTAAATCTGCTAGTGCTTGGCGTTCTTTGGCTGTTTGAAAAGTGGTTAAGTTTGCATCACTTTTGCTAAACATGCTCTGAAGTTGGAGCTTGCCAGTAAACAGGTGTACATCTTTTATTATTTCAAATTTGTCAGTTTTTCGGTTAGGGCAAAATGTAAGGCCCTTGGATAATACAGAGGATTCATCCACTGTGAGAGGGTATGAAGAGAGATTAATTATGTTATATAATTGGGGTTCGGTGTGTTCTATGTTGGGATCGTGGAGGGGGTATTCAAGTTTTTTGGCTGAAACAAACTCGGAATTTTGATAGTGGTAGATGGAATTTCTTTGGTGATTGAACCGGCAGGATTTGGACCAGGAGTATTATCAGGGAGGGTAGATTTTTTAATGGGAGTTTTATATGTTCGGGTTCTTTGATTTCGTTTGGGCCTCCCCTCAGAGCTGTCCCCATCCCTTTGTCGTTTTTGTTTTTTTGTATGTCTATTGGTTTTAGGGAATGAGTGTGACACATTTGATGCTACAGATGAGGTATCGGAAGCATCTGATTGGTAGTCGTTTTGTTTGTAGCGACTTTGGCGATTTTTAGTGTTAGATTGTTGGTGCCACTTATAGGCCCTTCCTTCTTGGAAGGCCTGTTTGTCGCGTAGGAATTTGTTTTCCTTTTTGGCGAGAATATCCCTGTTGAAAGCCTCAATATGTGCCTTCAATTTCTCGTTAAGCTCTGGAAAAGAGGGGTGGGTGTTTAATGTGTTGATTTGGGAGTATAATTTGTCTATGTTTCTATCGATATCGATGAGTAGGGATGAGCCGAACATCCCCCGGTTCGGTTCGCACCAGAACCCGCGAACGGACCGAAAGTTCGCACGAACGTTAGAACCCCATTGACGTCTATGGGACTCGAACGTTCGAAATCAAAAGTGCTCATTTTAAAGGCTAATTTGCATGGTATTGTCCTAAAAAGGGTTTGGGGACCCGGGTCCTACCCCAGGGGACATGTATCAATGCAAAAAAAACTTTTAAAAACGGCCGTTTTTTCGGGAGCAGTGATTTTAATGATGCTTAAAGTAAAAAAAAAAAAAGTGAAATATTCCTTTAAATATCGTACCTGGGGGGTGTCTATAGTATGCCTGTAAAGTGACGCGTGTTTCCCATGTTTAGAACAGTCCCTGCACCAAATGTCATTTTTAAAGGAAAAAATCTCATTTAAAACTGCTTGCGGGTTTAATGTCATGTCGGGTCATGGCAATATGGATGAAAATCAGTGAGACAAACGGCATGGGTACCCCCCAGTCCATTACCAGGCCCTTTGGGTCTTGTATGGATATTAAGGGGAACCCCGCACCCAAATTAAAATAAGGAAAGGTGTGGGGCCACCAGGCCCTATATACTCTGAACAGCAGTATACAGGCGGTGCAAACAAGACAGGGACTGTAGGTTTGTTGTTAAGTAGAATCTGTTTGTAATTTTGAACATTTTTAACGTGTTTAGCTCCAGCCAAAAAATCTTTTCTAAGCTTTTTGGAAAACATAGGGAAGGGTTATCACCCCTGTCACATTTGTTTTGCTGTCTTTCCTCCTCTTCAGAAGATTTCACCTCACTTTTTTGTCCCAATGAAAAATGTTTTTTGAAAATTTGGGTTTTTTTGTGGAACAAGGATTGGAAAGCATCAGTGGAAAGGAGAAATTGTTTTCCCATATTAACTCTTACAGGAAAGAATTTCCCTTCCTAGGGGTAGATTTCATCTCACTTCCTGTTGTCTCCTTCCGTTTGCAAGTAGGAGTCGTTTGTAAGTTAGATGTTTGAAAGTAGGGTCCTGCCCTATATACTCAGCAGAAATTTGGGCCTTAGGTGTTGCTGTGGCCACAACACTGTAAGCCCTCACAGGGCCCTGCTGTGAAATATTAGATCAAGAATTGTAATTACATGCCCCTGTTGAACAGGAGCTGAAAAATTAGGCCTTAGGCACTGGTGCTGGTGCCACAACACTGCAACCCCCTCACAGACACTCTAGTTGGAACGCAGGAACGAGCCCTGCTGCAAAGTATTGCTTCAAAAATTGTAATTACACGCCCCTGTTAGACAGGGGCAGAAAAATTGGGCCTTAGGCACTGGTGCTGGTGCCACAACACTGCAACCCCTCACAGACACTCTAGTTGGAACGCAGGAACGAGCCCTGCTGCAAAGTATTGCATCAAAAATTGTAATTACACGCCCCTGTTAGACAGGGGCAGAAAAATTGGGCCTTAGGCACTGGTGCTGGTGCCACAACACTGCAACCCCTCACAGACACTCTAGTTGGAATGCAGGAACGAGCCCTGCTGCAAAGTATTACATCAAAAATTGTAATTACACGCCCCTGTTAAACAGGGGCTGAAAAATTGTGCCTTAGGCACTGGTGGTGGCGCCCAGAACCAAAAATGTTCTTACAAGCTATCAGCGTGATGATTGAGGAGGAAGAGGATAATTACTCAGGGATAGTCACTCAGCATCAGCATAGGCAGTCTTTGAAGGGATCTGAGATTTCAAAAAAAATTATTCGGTTACATCAGCATCAGGTGCTTGGTAGCTGGTGGTGATCCAAGACTCATTCATTTTTATGAAGGTCAGCCGATCGACCGAGTCGGTGGACAGACGCACCCTGTGATCGGTTACCACGCCTCCAGCAGCACTGAATGTGCGTTCCGAAAGAACGCTGGATGCAGGACAGGCCAGTAGCTCAATTGCATACTGTGCAAGCTCTGGCCAGTGATCCATCCTCAAGACCCAGTAACCCAGAGGATTTTCGGTGGGAAAGGTGTCCAAGTCTGATCTTGCCCCTAGGTATTCCTGCACCATGTAAAACAGACGCTGGTGATGGTTGCTGGAACTGATCATACCTTGGGGCTGCGGACCAAAAAATTGTCTGAACGCATCGGTCAGACGGCCACCTTCTCCACCGCTCCTTCTTTGACTGACCGAAGCCTCAGCAACACGTTGTCCAGAAACAGGAGTTTGTAACCTCCCAGTCTCTGGGAACGCGTTGCACAGACCTTTCTGCAAGGCCTCCCGAAGATGTTTCATCCTCTGCTCCCTCTGCGATGGCAAGATAAGGTCCGCAACCTTACCCTTGTAACGTGGATCAAGGAGGGTTGCCAGCCAGTATTGGTCCTTCTCCTTGATACCACGAATACGAGGATCCTTACGCAGGCTTTGCAGGATCAGGGAGGCCATGCAGCGTAGGTTTGCTGAGGCATTCGGTCCGGAGTCCTCTGGGTCACTAAGAACGACATGGTCCACAGCCACCTCCTCCCAGCCACGTACAAGTCCATGTGTTTCTTGGGACTGATCCCTTAAAGACTGCTGCTGATGCTGAGTGCCAGGCTCCACCTCCATACTGACACAATCTTCCTCCTCCTCCTCTTCCTCCTCGTCCTCTTCCTGTGTGATCGGCGGGCACGCAGGAACACTGTCTGGATAAAGGGGGCCTTGAGAGCTAAGGAGTCCTCCTCTTCCTGCCTCTGTTCTGCCTCAAGTGCCCTGTCCATTATTCCACGCAGCGTGTGCTCCAACAGGTGGACAAGGGGGACAGTGTCACTGCTCACCATCCTCGTGGCCTCCTCGAATGGTGACAGGACAGTGCATGCATCCCTGATCATGGCCCACTGGCGTGGGGAAAAAAAACCAAGCTCCCCTGACCCTGTCCTGGTGCCATAGTCGCACAGGTACTCATTGATGGCCCTCTGCTGCGTGTGCAGCCGCTGCAGCATGGCCAACGTTGAGTTCCACCTGGTGGGCATGTCACAGATTAGGCGGTTCTTGGGCAGGTTAAACTCCTTTTGGAGGTCCGTCAGCCGAGCACTGGCATTATATGACCGGCGGAAATGCACACAGACTTTCCTGGCCTGCCTCAGGACATCCTGTAAGCCCGGGTACCTGCCCAAGAACCGCTGCACCACCAAGTTAAGGACGTGAGCCAAACAGGGCACATGGGTCATTTGTCCCTGTCGGAGGGCAGAGAGGAGGTTGGTGCCATTGTCGCAAACCACCATTCCTGCCTTAAGTTGGCGTGGCGTCAACCACCTCTGAACCTGCCCCTGCAGAGCTGACAAAACCTCTGCCCCAGTGTGGCTCCTGTCCCCCAAGCACACCAGCTCAAGCACCGCATGGCATCTTTTGGCCTGCGTACTTGCGTAGCCCCTTGAACGCCTACGGAGCACCGCTGGTTCCGAGGAAGAGGCCATGGAGGAAGAAGAAGAGGAGGGGGTGGAGGAGAGAGGTGTGTCACAATCAGCATTTTGGAGGCGTGGTGGCGGAACAACCTCCAACACTACTGCACCTTGTCCTGCATCCTTCCCAGCTGCCAGCAGAGTCACCCAATGCGCCGTGAAACTTAGGTAACGTCCCTGTCCATGCCTGCTGGACCATGAGTCAGCGGTAATATGCACCTTACCGCTGACCGCCCTGTCCAGCGAGGCATGGACATTGCCTTCCACATGCCGGTAGAGAGCCGGAATCGCCTTCCGTGAGAAAAAGTGGCGTTTGGGTACCTGCCACTGAGGAACCACACATTCCACAAACTCACGGAAGGGGGCAGAGTCTACCAACTGAAAAGGCAGCAGTTGAAGTGCTAGCAATTTTGCCAAGCTAGCATTCAACCGCTGGGCATGTGGATGGCTGGGAGCAAACTTCTTTCGGTGGTGCAGCAGCTGGGGCAGGGAAATTTGCCTGGTACAATCTGACGTCGGTGTACCAAAAGCAGATTGCCCACAAGTACTTGGCTGTGACACACCTAATTCTACACCTTCATTCCTCTCACTGCAGGTCTCAGAGAGGACTGAAGGTCTAGTGGGGTTGGAAATCTCAGCTGATGAGGAGCAAGGAGAGATCCTCTTTGTTCTTTGGTGTGGGTCTTTTAGATACGCTTGCCAACGAACTGCATGGCAGGTCAACATATGTCTGGTCAAGCATGTGGTACCCAAGCGGGAGATGTTTTGGCCACGCGAGATACGCTTGAGACATATGTTGCAAATAGCAGCGGTGCGATCTGATGCACTCGTCTCAAAAAAGGCCCACACCAAAGAACTTTTTGAATAACACGCAGAGACTGCAGCGCCCTGCACATGTGGAGCTTTGGGGTGTGATGCAGTCAATGTGCTGCCCTTAGGCTGGCCCCTGGAGGGCATCCTGCCTCGTTGGTGATGTGCCGCCGCCTCCTCCTCCTCCTCCTCCTCCTCTCTCCTATCAGGCACCCACGTTGAGTCAGTGACCTCATCATCCCCTCCCTCATCACTGGAGCAAACCTGGCAGTATGCTGCAGCAGGGGGAGCATGACTGCCAGATTGCTGTCCTTCTTGGGCACCCCCTCTGTCCGTGCTCATGTTACTGCCTTCATCGAGCTCAGTATCGTCATCAGAGCCTTCCAAACGCTGGGCATCCTCCTGGAGCATGTACCCAACACTGTGGTCAAACAGTTCGAGGGAATCCTCATGAGGACATGGTGGAGCTAGGGAAGGAGTCACTGATGACATTGAGCTGAGGGAAGAGGCCGCTGCTTTGCCAGACAAAGCACCCTGGGCATGGGTGAGAGAGGATGAGGAGGATGAGGACGGCTTGGTCATCCACTCGACCAAGTCTTCCGCATGTTGCGGCTCAACACGGCCAGCTGCCGAAAAAAAGGCCAAGCGTGTCCCATGGCCACGTGCTGATGAGGATGCACCGTCTCCACGACCAGCACTAGACACAGAGCCTGCTTGCCCTCTCTTATTGGCTTGTGACTGTCTGCCTCTCCTTCTTGGCCTTCCAGACATACTAATGGCCTGTAGCTGCACTAAGCTGGGATAGAACACCTGTAATTTTCTTCAAGTAGCTTTATATACTGTAACCAGACAAGCCTGCCTGTCAGTAGGAAGATAACAGGAACGGATCTAGCTGAACACTGTGAGCAGGACGCACTGTACTAAATGTAAATAGTCTAGCTGCCTGACCGTGGTACTAATAGGATCAAATAGAACACCTGTAATTTTCTTCAGGTAGCTTTATATACTGTAACCAGACAAGCCTGCCTGTCAGTAGGAAGATAACAGGAACGGATCTAGCTGTACACTGTGAGCAGGACGCACTGTACTAAATGTAAATAGTCTAGCTGCCTGACCGTGGTACTAATAGGATCAAATAGAACACCTGTAATTTTCTTCAGGTAGCTTTATATACTGTAACCAGACAAGCCTGCCTGTCAGTAGGAAGATAACAGGAACGGATCTAGCTGAACACTGTGAGCAGGACGCACTGTACTAAATGTAAATAGTCTAGCTGCCTGACCGTGGTACTAATAGGATCAAATAGAACACCTGTAATTTTCTTCAGGTAGCTTTATATACTGTAACCAGACAAGCCTGCCTGTCAGTAGGAAGATAACAGGAACGGATCTAGCTGAACACTGTGAGCAGGACGCACTGTACTAAATGTAAATAGTCTAGCTGCCTGACCGTGGTACTAATAGGATCAAATAGAACACCTGTAATTTTCTTCAGGTAGCTTTATATACTGTAACCAGACAAGCCTGCCTGTCAGTAGGAAGATAACAGGAACGGATCTAGCTGTACACTGTGAGCAGGACGCACTGTACTAAATGTAAATAGTCTAGCTGCCTGACCGTGGTACTAATAGGATCAAATAGAACACCTGTAATTTTCTTCAGGTAGCTTTATATACTGTAACCAGACAAGCCTGCCTGTCAGTAGGAAGATAACAGGAACGGATCTAGCTGAACACTGTGAGCAGGACGCACTGTACTAAATGTAAATAGTCTAGAAGATAACAGGAACGGATCTAGCTGAACACTGTGAGCAGGACGCACTGCACTAAATGTAAATAGTCTAGAAGATAACAGGAACGGATCTAGCTGAACACTGTGAGCAGGACGCACTGCACTAAATGTAAATAGCAGGAACGGATCTAGCTGAACACTGTGAGCAGGACGCACTGCATTAAATGTAAATAGTCTAGATAGAAGATAACAGGAACGGATCTAGCTAAACTGAATACAGTGTATATATATATATGCAACACCTGGGATGCATATATATACACAATACACTGTAAGTGCAGCTAACTGACTGACTGTTCTGCCTAATCTATCTAACTCAAAGCAAATGACACTGTCTCTCTCTCTCTCTATCTCTCAGCACACCGGAACACACACTACAGAGGGCCGCCGTGCAGGCAGCCTTATATAGTGTGGGGTGTGTACTAAATCCCCTGAGCCATAATTGGCCAAAGCCACCCTGGCTTTGGCCAATTACAGCTCTCTCTACTGACGGCGCTGTGATTGGCCAAGCATGCGGGTCATAGTGCATGCTTGGCCAATCATCAGCCAGCAATGCACTGCGATGCCGCAGTGAATTATGGGCCGTGACGCGCCACACGAATTTAGCGCGAACGGCCCATAACGTTCGCAATTCGGCGAACGATCGAACAGCCGATGTTCGAGTCGAACATGGGTTCGACTCGAACACGAAGCTCATCCCTATCGATGAGTCGCTTTTTGTATTCTTCAATAAGGAGATTCATCATTTGATTAGAACATGATTTCAAGACATTTTCCCAGGCCATTTTAAAAGTAGAATCAATGTTGTCGAAAGAGGGAAAAATCTGGACCCTGAGACCCAAAGGGTTCAGATCCTCCCTGATATATTCCTGAAACGTCCTAGTGTGCCATTAAAGAGAAGATTTCTTTTCTAGCCATTTAGTGAGGTTAAAGAAAAGGAAGGATAGTTCCGATTCTTTTGACTCCTTCTGCTCGTAGTCCTTCTGAAGGTTGTTTGCAAATGCAAGCCAAGCTTGACCTATGAATTCTGCCATAGTAGAGTTACTGCTATATACCGAGTATGTAGATCATTGGTAGTCCACCAAGGCAGGGCTAATTTTAATGGGTATCTTCTACCCGAAAACAAGTTAGTTTAAATAGAAAATGGTGCACTACCATATATGAGTGTAACAATGAACTTATACCCAGTTCACCACATCCCTATAATACATTGCAACAAATAATGATAAAAAGAAGGAAACCCTGGGATGGTACGGGTGAATGGGAAGGGAGTAAGCAATGGGTAAATCAAGGTAAAGGAAAAAGAAACATACTAAATATTGTAATTGGTATGAGGAATGCCCAGAAATAGTAAAAGAAAAAAATACTTCATTAGAATATACAAAACATGGTTATAAAAGTAATGAACAATGCATACAAAATACCTAAACCACGCAAATGTGTATACTGGTAAGGGAAAGCATCCACATGCGTGGTATAAAGGAGCCCAACATGTTTCGGATAGGAATAAAAATTCAGTTCCTTCTTCAGGGGTTTCCTGTAAGGATTTTTTGTATGATCTGGGGGAAGTATATTGATAAAACATACCAGTCATTAGTATATGTACATATATGCATATACACATGCACATACATATCATGAGTATATCTCATAGGTATAGAGGGTGTAGAGGAGCAGAATTATTGGAGAAAAAACAAAAAAAAAACAAAAACATGTATATGAAATGAAAAGAGAATGATAAAGATGCAATACTAATAAAAACTCAAAATATGCCATAATTTTTCAAAATAGTATATAGCATTATAGGGACTTACTAGTTCAAACAATTAGCTGCATACAGAGCAACAGGCTATGGTCTGACAGTCTGCCAACAGGTACTTCAGGTCAACATCACCATGGTTCATTGCAGATTCAGATATGAGTAACACATGTGTGGATATATATAAAGCGGAGGTCTGAACTCAAAGATGGTATAGAGATTTGCTGATATATATCAGGAGGAGGTCATTGATGCCAATTAGGTACGGCGAGGTAGGTCAAACCACCAGGGTCCACGAGGAACAACCAATGCAAAGAGGGGAATGTACATCCCTACATAAAATAAAAAATAAAGTAATATAATACTATTGGAGTATAGATGTCAAGGGTCCATAAAGTAACAATCCATACATAAATAAATATTAAATGTGCAATAGATGTAATGTAATAAGTTATAGCAAGGAAGGGAAGAAAAGGGGGGGGGGAAGAGGGAGGCGGGAAAATGGAAAGAGGGGAAAGGTTGGCCAAGGTTGGGGCATATATATATATATATATATATATATATATATATATATATATATATATATATATATATATACATACATATATATTAGTATAATATGTAATGCATGAATGGATATATAGGAATAGTGGGTGTCTAGGGCCAATGCAAGCATATTTATCCCCGACAGTCATGTCCTATAGTATGCAGCATACAGTCAAAAAACTTTTAATGTAGATAAAATAGGTTAGGTGAGGATATGCCCAGTATACGTAGCTCTATGCAGTCACAATATAGGCAAAAAGAAATAATATTGGGAGTAAAGCTTACTGACAGATTGTGGGATGTATGGAATCACAACCTCCAGCCTGGCGTCCAAACCTGGATATGCAGCACAAATGTGTTTGCACTTGGAGGTTTTTTAAATGCAAAGAGCAAATGAGGAGGGAGTGGTAACACCTGTGTTGGGCGGGGAATGTGTATTAATGGCAACTGAAGGTACTAGCTAGTGAAACTGGGTGTGAGTAAGACCCGGCGTCAACCCCCTCCGCTGAACAGTGTCAGCAGAGGATGTAATGTGCAGTTTTCAGCTAAAGCTAAAAGTTAGTGCAGTGCGTCCTGCTCACAGTGTTCAGCTAAAACTACAAGTTAGTGTAGTGAGAACTCTGCACAGTGTTCATCTAAAGCTACAAGTTAGTGCAGTGCGTCCTCCTCACAGTGTTCAGCTAAACCTACAAGTTATTTTTTTGTGAGCTCTGCACAGTGTTCATCTAAAGCTACAAGTTAGTGCAGTGCGTCCTGCTCACAGTGTTCAGCTAAAACTACAAGTTAGTGTAGTGCATCCTGCTCACAGTGTTCAGCTAAAACTACAAGTTAGTGTGGTGCATCCTCCTCACAGTTTTCAGCTAAAGCTACAAGTTAGTGCAGTGCGTCCTGCTCACAGTGTTCAGCTAAAACTACAAGTTAGTGTAGTGAGAACTCTGCACAGTGTTCATCTAAAGCTACAAGTTAGTGCAGTGCGTCCTCCTCACAGTGTTCAGCTAAACCTACAAGTTACTTTTTTTGCGAGCTCTGCACAGTGTTCATCTAAAGCTACAAGCTGGTGCAGTGCGTCCTGCTCACAGTGTTTAGCTAAAACTACAAGTTAGTGTGGTGCGTCCTCCTCACAGTGTTCAGCTAAACCTACAAGTTATTTTTTTGCGAGCTCTGCACAGTGTTCATCTAAAGCTACAAGTTAGTGCAGTGCGTCCTGCTCACAGTGTTTAGCTAAAACTACAAGTTAGTGTGGTGCGTTCTCCTCACAGTGTTCAGCTAAACCTACAAGTTAGTTTTTTTGCGAGCTCTGTACAGTGTTCAGCTAAAGCTACCTGTAGAAGGTTGGTGGTGTTCTCATACTACAGGCAGGCAGTTGATTTTGCTAGCTGCAGTATCAGTATATATATATATATATATATATATATATATATATATATATATGTATATATATATATATATGTATATATCCCAGATTAGTGCAGCTACAGGCCATTAGTATGTCTGGAAGGCCAAGAAGGAGAGACAGACAGTCACAAGCCAATAAGAGAGGGCAAGCAGGCTCTGTGTCTAGTGCTGGTCGTGGAGATGGTGCATCCTCATCAGCACGTGGCCGTGGGACACGCTTGGCCTTTTTTTCGGCAGCTGGCCGTGTTGAGCCGCAACATGCGGAAGACTTGGTCGAGTGGATGACCAAGCCGTCCTCATCCTCCTCATCCTCTCTCACCCATGCTCAGGGTACTTTGTCTGGCAAAGCAGCGGCCTCTTCCCTCGGCTCAATGTCATCAGTGACTCCTTCCCTAGCCCCACCATGTCCTCCCGAGTAGTCCCTTGAACTGTTTGACCACAGTGTTGGGTACATGCTCCAGGAGGATGCCCAGCGTTTGGAAGGCTCTGATGATGATACTGAGCTCGATGAAGGCAGTAACATGAGCACGGACAGAGGGGGTGCCTAAGAAGGACAGCAATCTGGCAGTCATGCTCCCCCTGCTGCAGCATACTGCCAGGTTTGCTCCAGTGATGAGGAGGGAGGGGATGATGAGGTCACTGACTCAATGTGGGTGCCTGATAGGAGACAGGAGGAGGAGGAGGAGGCAGCACATCACCAACGAGGCAGGATGCCCTCCAGGGGCCAGCCTAAGGGCAGCGCATTGACTGCATCACACCCCAAAGCTCCACATGTGCAGGGCGCTGCAGTCTCTGCACGTTATTCAAAAAGTTCTTTGGTGTGGGCCTTTTTTGAGACGAGTGCATCAGATCGCACCGCTGCTATTTGCAACATATGTCTCAAGCGTATCTGGCGTGGCCAAAACATCTCCCGCTTGGGTACCACATGCTTGACCAGACATATGTTGACCTGCCATGCAGTTCATTGGCAAGCGTATCTAAAAGACCCACAAAAAAGAACAAAGAGGACCTCTCCTTGCTCATCATCAGCTGAGATCTCCAACCCCACTATACCTTCAGTCCTCTCTGAGACCTGCACTGAGGGGAATGAAGGTGTAGAATTAGGTGTGTCACAGCCAAGTACTTGTGGGCAATCTGCTTTCGGTACACCGACGTCAGATTGTACCAGGCAAATTTCCCTGCCCCAGCTGCTGCACCGCCGAAAGAAGTTCGCTCCCAGCCATCCACATGCCCAGCGGTTGAATGCTAGCCTGGCAAAATTGCTAGCACTTCAACTGCTGCCTTTTCAGTTGGTAGATTCTGCCCCCTTCCGTGAGTTTGTGGAATGTGCGGCTGCTCAGTGGCAGGTACCCAAACGCCACTTTTTCTCACGGAAGGCGATTCCGGCTCTCTACCGGCATGTGGAAGGCAATGTCTTGGCTGGACAGGGCGGTCAGCGGTAAGGTGCATATTACCGCTGACTCATGGTTCAGCAGGCATGGACAGGGACGTTACCTAAGTTTCACCGCGCATTGGGTGACTCTGCTGGCAGCTGGGAAGGATGCAGGACAAGGTGCAGTAGTGTTGGAGGTTGTTCCGCCACCACGCCTCCAAAATGCCACTACTAATGATTCTGACACACCTCTCTCCTCCACCCCCTCCTCTTCTTCTTCCTCCATGGCCTCTTCCTGTGCTTTGTTCTCGCAACCAGCGGTGCTCCGTAGCCGTTCAAGGGGCTACGCAAGTACGCAGGCCAAAAGATGCCATGCGGTGCTTGAGCTGGTGTGCTTGGGGGACAGGAGCCACACTGGGGCAGAGGTTCTGTCAGCTCTGCAGGGGCAGGTTCAGAGGTGGTTGACGCCACGCCAACTTAAGGCAGGAATGGTGGTTTGCGACAATGGCACCAACCTCCTCTCTGCCCTCCGACAGGGACAAATGACCCATGTGCCCTGTTTGGCTCACGTCCTTAACTTGGTGGTGCAGCGGTTCTTGGGCAGGTATCTGGGCTTACAGGATGTCCAGAGGCAGGCCAGGAAAGTCTGTGTGCATTTCCGCCGGTCATATAATGCCAGTGCTCAGCTGGTGGACCTCCAAAAAGAGTTTAACCTGCCCAAGAACCGCCTAATCTGTGACATGCCCACCAGGTGGAACTCAACGTTGGCCATGCTGCAGCGGCTGCACACGCAGCAGAGGGCCATCAATGAGTACCTGCGCGACTATGGCACCAGGACAGGGTCAGGGGAGCTTGTTTTTTTTCCCCACGCCAGTGGGCCATAATCAGGGATGCATGCACTGTCCTGTCACCATTTGAGGAGGCCACGAGGATGGTGAGCAGTGACAGTGCATGCATCAGTGACACTGTCCCCCTTGTCCACCTGTTGGAGCACACGCTGTGTGGAATAATGGACAGGGCACTTGAGGCAGAACAGAGGCAGGAAGAGGAGGACTTCCTTAACTCTCAAGGTCCCCTTTATCCAGACAGTGTTCCTGCGTGCCCGCCGATCACACAGGAAGAGGACGAGGAGGAGGAGAAGGATTGTGTCAGTATGGAGGTGGAGCCTGGCACTCAGCATCAGCAGCAGTCTTTAAGGGATCAGTCCCAAGAAACACATGGATTTGTACGTGGCTGGGAGGAGGTGGCTGCGGACCATGTAGTCCTTAGTGACCCAGAGGACTCCGGACCGAACGCCTCAGTAAACCTACTCTGCATGGCCTCCCTGATCCTGCAAAACTTGCATAAGGATCCTCGTATTCATGGTATCAAGGAGAAGGACCAATACTGGCTGGCAACCCTCCTTGATCCACGTTACAAGGGTAAGGTTGCGGACCTTATCTTGCCATCGCAGAGGGAGCAGAGGATGAAACATCTTCGGGAGGCCTTGCAGAAAGGTCTGTGCAACGCGTTCCCAGAGACTGGGAGGTTACAAACTCCTGTTTCTGGACAACGTGTTGCTGAGGCTTCGGTCAGTCAAAGAAGGAGCGGTGGAGAAGGTGGCCGTCTGACCGATGCGTTCAGACAATTTTTTGGTCCGCAGCCCTAAGGTATGATCGGTTCCAGCAACCATCGCCAGCGTCTGTTTTACATGGTGCAGGAATACCTAGGGGCAAGATCTGACTTGGACACCTTTCCCACCGAAAATCCTCTGGGTTACTGGGTCTTGAGGATGGATCACTGGCCAGATCTTGCACAGTATGCAATTGAGCTACTGGCCTGTCCTGCATCCAGCGTTCTTTCGGAATGCACATTCAGTGCTGCTGGAGGCTTTGTAACCGATCACAGGGTACGTCTGTCCACCGACTCGGTCGATTGTCTGACCTTCATAAAAATGAATCAGTCTTGGATCACCACCAGCTACCAAGCACCTGATGCTGATGTAACCAAATAATTTTTTTCAGATCCCTTCAAAGACTGCCTATGCTGATGCTGAGTGACTATCCCTGAGTAATTATCCTCTTCCTCCTCAATGATCACGCTGATAGCTTGTAAGAACATTTTTGGTTCTGGGCACCACCACCAGTGCCTAAGGCCCAATTTTTCAGCCCCTGTTTAACAGGAGCGTGTAATTACAATTTTTGATGCAATACTTTGCACCAGGGCTCATTTCTGCGTTTCAACTAGAGTATCTGTGAGGGGTTGCAGTGTTGTGGCACCAGCACCAGTGCCTAAGGCCCAATTTTTCAGCCCCTGTTTAACAGGGGCGTGTAATTACAATTTTTGATGCAATACTTTGCAGCAGGGCTCGTTCCTGTGTTCCAACTAGAGTTTCTGTGAGGACTTACAGTGTTGTTGCACCAGCACCACCACCAAAGGCCCAATTTTTCTGCCCCTGCTCAACAGGGGCATGTAATTACAATTCTTGATCTAATATTTCACAGCAGGGCCCTGTGAGGGCTTACAGTGTTGTGGCCACAACAACCCATAAGGCCCAATTTTCTGCTGAATATATAGGGCAGGCCCCTACTTTCAAACATCTAACTTACAAACGACTCCTACTTGCAAACGGAAGGAGACAACAGGAAGTGAGATGAAATCTACCCCAGGAAGGGAAATTCTCTCCTGTAAGAGTTAATATGGGAAAAACATATCTCCTTTCCACTGATGCTTTCCAATTCTTGTTCCACAAAAAACCCCAAATTTTCAAAAAACATTTGTCATTGGGACAAAAAGTGAGGTGAAATCTTCTGAAGAGGAGGACAGACAGCAAAACAAATGTCACAGGGGTGAAAACCCTTCCCTATGTTTTCCAAAAAGCTTAAAAAAGATTTTTGGCTGGAGCTAAACACGTTAAAAATGTACCAGTTCAAAATTACAAACAGATTCTACTTAACAACAAACCTACAGTCCCTGTCTTGTTTGCACCGCCTGTATACTGCTGTTCAGAGTATATAGGGCCTGGTGGCCCCACACCTTTCCTTATTTTAATTTGGGTGCGGGGTTCCCCTTAATATCCATACAAGACCCAAAGGGCCTAGTAATGGACTTGGGGGTACCCATGCCGTTTGTCTCACTGATTTTCATCCATATTGCCAGGACCCGACATTACATTAAAGCCGCAAGCAGTTTTAAATGAGATTTTTTCCTTTAAAAATGACATTTGGTGCAGGGACTGTTCTAAACACGGGAAACACGAGCCACTTTACAGGCATACTATAGACACACCCCAGGTATGATATTTAAAGGAATATTTCACTTTTTTTTTTACTTTAAGCATCATTAAAATCACTGCTCCCGAAAAAACGGACGTTTTTAAAAGTTTTTTTTGCATTGATACATGTCCCCTGGGGCAGGACCCGGGTCCCCAAACCCTTTTTAGGACAATACCATGCAAATTAGCCTTTAAAATGAGCACTTTTGATTTCGAATGTTCGAGTCCCATAGACATCAATGGGGTTCTAACGTTCGTGCGAATTTTCGGTCCGTTCGCAGGTTCTGGTGCGAACCGAACCGGGGGGTGTTCGGCTCATCCCTAATGCTGACACGGAGAGACAATCGGCGGCTCTCCCTGTCAGAGGGGGGGTCTGCGCTGATAATCAGCACATTGATGTGCCCATCAGCTGCCAATACATGCCCATCACCTGCCAGCCTGTGCCCCAGAAAGAATGCTTGGCATTGCCCAAAAAATAGGCACTCAGTGTCCACAACAGTGCCAATCAGTGCCCATAAAAGTGCCAATCAGTGCCCCATCAGTAATGCCTGTCAGTGCCCTTCAGATGCCACTCATTTATGCCTGTCAGTAGCTCCTCATTAGTGCCACCTATCCATTGCCACCTATCTGTGCCCATCAGTGCCACCTATCAGTGCCCATCAGTGCCATCAGTGCCGCACATCAGTGCCGCCTATCAGTGCCGCCTATCAGTGCCGCCTATCAGTGCCCATCAGTTTGTTTTTCAAAATTGTCGGTATTTTTTTTTTTTTAGCGCAAAAAATAAAAATTGCAGAGGTTATCAAATACCACCAAAAGAAAGCTCTATTTGTGGGAAGAAAATGATAAAAATTTTGTTTGGGCACAGTGCTGCATGACCGCGCAGTTGTTATTCAAAGTGCGACAGCGCTGAAAGCTGAAAATTGTCCTGGGCAGGAATGGGGGAAAGTGACTGGTATTGAAGTGGTTAAGTATAGGGTTGACTAGTGCATGTTTTAGAGCAGGGGTCTCAAACGGGTGGCCCTCCAGCTGTTGCAGAACTACAATTCCCATTAGGCATTGCAAGGCTGACAAATTACAAGCATGACTCTGAGGCATGATGGGACTTGTAGTTCTGCAACAGCTGGAGGGCCGCCAGTTTGAGACCCCTGTTTTAGAGAGTTGGGTAAGATGCCAGAGGAGAGGGAGAGATTGAAGATGTGAGTTAGAGGTGTAGGATAGACTCTGAGGGTGAATGTAGTATATAAGAGGGAACTAGGTCCAGGGGACATGTGGTTAGGTGGGTGTAATGCTGCGGACACACGACTTTCCGGCAGAAAAGGTCAGACAGAATAATTTCATCGGATATTCTGATCATGTGTGGGCTTCATTGGACTTTTTCTTTCGAAAATTCTGATGGAACTAGAAATAGAACATGTTTTAAATCTTTCTGATGGAATCAATTCCTATCGGGAAAACCGTTCGTCTGTATGCTATTCCGATGGACCAAAAATGACGTAAGGGCAGCTATTGGTTACTGGCTATTTAACTTCCCTTTTCTAGTCCGTTGTACGTGTTGTACATCACCACGTTCTAAACAATCGGACTTTGGTGTGATCGTGTGTATGCAAGTCCGTTTCAGAGGAACTCCGTCGGAACTCCGTCAGAAAATTCGTCAGAGTTTATTCTGATGGAAAAAATGGTCGTGTGTATGCGGCATTAGAAATAATTTTAGAAACCTTATCTATAGTAGCAGGGTTGAATATGGGGAGTGTTGATTGTACCTGTTGACATAAGGGTGTTAAGTGGGGGGATATCTGTAGAGTGGAGATTTTGTCACAAGTTGAATCAATCTTATTTTTTAAGTGATTGGCGATCTCCTGGGCAGTGAATGAGATAGTGGGTGGAGACTGTGGAGAATGAAATAAAGAGTTAAAGGAAGAGGAGAGTTGACAGGGACTGGATGAGAAGGGAAAACCGTTCCTTTGTATGCTATTCCGATGGACCAAAAACGACGCAAGGGCAAAAACGACGCAAGGGCAGCTATTGGCTACTGGCTATTTAACTTCCTTTTTCTAGTCCGTTGTACGTGTTGTATGTCACCGCGTTCTAAACGATCGGACTTTGGTGTGATCGTGTGTATGCAAGTCCGTTTCAGCGGAACTCCGTCGGAACTCCGTCAGTAAAATCGTCAGAGTTTATTCTGACGGAAAAACAGTTCGTGTGTACGCAGCATTGGAAATAATTTTAGAAACCTTATCTATAGTAGCAGGGTTGAATATGGGCAGTGTTGATTGTACCTGTTGACATAAGGGTGTTAAATGGGGGGATATCTGTAGAGTGGAGATTTTGTCACAAGTTGAATCAATCTTATTTTTTAAGTGATTGGCGATCTCCTGGGCAACGAATGAGATAGTGGGTGGAGACTGTGGAGGATGAAATAAAGAGTTAAAGGTAGAGGAGAGTTGATGGGGACTGGATGAGAAGGTTTTACTAAGAGTAATAAAATAGGTTTGCTTGGCAATGTGCAGACTGGAATTGTATTTTCGGAGGGCAGATTTACAGTGCCTTGAAAAAGTATTCATACCCCTTGAAATTTTCTACATTTTGTCATGTTACAAGCAAAAACATAAATGTATTTTAATGGTATTTTATGTGGTAGACCAACACAAAGTGGCACATATTTGTGAAGTAGAAGGAAAATGATAAATGGCTTTCAATTTTTTTTCAAATAAATATGTGAAAAGCGTGATGTGCATTTTATATTCAGCCCCCTTTACTCTGATACCCCTAACTAAAATCTAGTGGAACCAATTGCCTTCAGAAGTCACCTAATTAGTAAATAGAGTCCACCTGTCTGTAATTTAATCTCAATATAAATACAGCTGTTCTATGAAGCCCTCAGAGGTTTGTTAGAAAACCTTAGTGAACAAACAGCATCATGGAGGTCTAGGAACACACTAGACAGGTCAGGGATAAAGTTGTAGAGGTTGGGTTATAAAAAAATTTCCAAAGCTTTGAACATCTCACGGAGTACTGTTCAATCCATCATCCGAAAATGGAAAGAGTGTGGAACAACTGCAAACCTACCAAGACATGGCTGTCCACTTAAACTGACAGGCTGAGCAAGGAAAGCATTAATCAGAGAAGCAGCCAAGAGGCCCATGGTAACCTCTAGAGGGGCTGCAAAGATCCACAGCTCAGGTGAAAGAATCTGTCCACAGGACAACTATTAGTCGTGCACTCCACAAAAATGTGGCCTTTATGTAAGAGTGGCAAGAAGAAAGCCATTGTTGAAAGAAAGTCATAAGAAGTACTGTTTGCAGTTTGTGAGAAGCCATTTGGGAGACTTTTAGTGTCATCTGTTTTCTAGGGTTGTAGGAACAGGGAGAGAGCGGATCTAATAAGGTGGTGATCAGAGAGAGGGAAAGGATTGTTGGAGAGGTTGTACAGGGTGCAGAGGTAGGAGAGTACAAGGTCGAGGGTGTTCCCATTAGAGTGAGTAGAGGCATGTACCCAGGAGTATTATCAGGGATGTTGAAGTCACCAAGAATGATTGTGGGAATTTCATAAGAGAGAAAGTAGGGTAGCCAGGCAGAGAAGTCAACAAGGAATGTTGATACTGGTCCAGGAGGCCGGTAGATCACAGCAATTCTTAAGGAAATTGAAGAAAATAGACCTATACAGTGAGCTTCAAATGATGAGAGGGATAGAGAGGGAGGAGAATGAAGAACCTGGAAGAACCTGGAAGGTGCTCTGTGGGGATAGGAGGATTCCCACTCCTCCTCCAATGCAATCCTCTTATCCTTTCTTTGTAGACCTCAGATAGTTTACAGACCAACCTAGATCCACCACTTCGACTGAGATTTCCGGGCTAAACAACTCAACTCACAGACATAAAATTGAGGGGAACCTGGAGCAGCATTATAGAACTCCAGAGTTATTACAGTTTTTCTATTATTCTTCATACATTCCAACAGAAACATTAACATAGTTTTATACAAACAATAAATGCAAATCTATCTGAAAACAACATATTTAAAATCAATGCCAATACATATCGTTATGTGTTTTGTTTTTGTTTGTTTTTTAAAATCATTGTTTTTTTTCATTCTCAGTTAGCACTTTTTTAATGAATATATATATATATATATATATATATATATATATATATATATATATATATATATATATATATATATATATATATTGTATACACACACACACACACACACACACACAGCAATTCATGTACTTAACCAACTATGTTCATTGTGACTAGCAAAAGAGACAGTTTTAGCATGCACTATTTCCAGAACTCTTAATTCATGTCCTTGTCAGCAATACCCCTGGGATCTTGTTTGTTAACTTCACTTTCCAGCTACCAACCAAATAATGGCTTGTGAAAGCCCTGTGAGTGGGGAGCCACCAGAGTTATGGGAATGGAGGCTAATAGCAAGATAATTTATTTATTCGTCCACTGGGACTTGCTGTGCTGAAATACATTGTCTGGATTTTATTCCAGCAGAATTCTACTCTGCATTATAATTGCAAAAGTGTTTTTCAATTAAAGAAGTGCTTCAAAAAATTAAATATTATTATTCATCCCCTGTGTTTTCAACCATCAACAGATAATAAGTTTATTTCCAACAATGCACTGCATGGTACAGTTTTAATCTAAACATCATTCAGCCATGCAAAAAAACATTTTGCATCTGTCTACCTTCCAAACACACAACAAGTTTAAAATGTAGAATACAGTATAACACGCATAGGCCAATGGAAAAAAAAAGTATATTCAAATACATTTCCCAATATAGAACCGCTTTAAACTTCCTGTTTTATAGAACTGATATTAAAAGTACACTGAGTTTTTATAAAGCACCCTCCTGACATTTCCAGACTTATTAACCAGTTTTCACAGTGACTTCAATCAACCTCTTTAATCCTCCAAGGAAAGAGCATTTTTAATTCAATGATTGCCTGATAAGCTTGAAGCCAAAAAATGATTTACACGTAGATGAATTGTGCTTACAAGATGGAACTCTGAGCATTAGAAGCAGATCTGAATTTCCTATCTGTCATTTTATTTGCAACGTTCATTTTTTCTCTGCCATTACCCTTGCTGATTAGGATCTTTCAGCGCTATTGGGTCCCTGCTTCCACAGTTTTTAATCTGCCTTTAATCCCATAGATTTTAAATATTCCCGGCACCGAGAGACTGGAGGCAATTAACTGCCCTTCTGATGCTCTTCTTATCAGTTGCCTCCTTCTATCTCTCAGAAGCAGCCTCAAGACTCTTCTAGGCTGACAAATACTACCGTCATTTCCAGCAAAGCAGCTGCTGCTAATGCAGTCTTTCAGTCCAGCAGTGTGCAATTTGATTCAGAATTTCTAGTAACTCAAAAACCTCACAGATATGCTTACTGTTCTGATTTGATTTAACTGGACAGAAACTATGGTCCACTGCTCCAGTTGCAAATATAAATTTTTTTTGCAGAGACAAAATTGAGAATGTGTATACATGGGCAATGCACTTAGAGTAAAGAACATTTAACTAACAATAAAATACTAAACTTTTTTGACAACTACTGTATGTATTTCCCTTTTTATTTGACTGGATTTATGAATAGCCATTGTATTTTTTTTTATATTGTGCATTTTAGTTCAAATAAAATAAAGTACAGTATTCAAAAATTGAGGTGGTATATTTCAAAAAATTTGCTAAAGAGTTTAAAAGCCAAACTCTTAAAGCGGAAGTAAACCCATCTATAAAACAGTTTAATTTCCGGCATGTGCCGGAATGTAACACTCCCATTGGTTGTGCTCTGAACCAAT
The DNA here is from genome assembly GCF_042186555.1 of Aquarana catesbeiana. Lineage (NCBI taxonomy): Eukaryota > Metazoa > Chordata > Amphibia > Anura > Ranidae > Aquarana > Aquarana catesbeiana. Next base: position 157,137,500 of record NC_133326.1, on the reverse strand, counting down.
CCAATGGTTGGTGTCATAACTGATCACATGAGCAGCATCATGGCAGTTGTAGATTAAACAGAGGCAAAGATGACAGCTTCCTTGGCTGAAAACCATATTTACCAAAACTGGTGCATACAGAATCTTGTGCAGCTGTGCATAGTAACTAAGCTCCTAGGTTTTATTGTCAGAATTAGGTGCATCCGTGCATAGTAACCAATCAGCTTCTAGGTTTTAGGCTACATGCCCGCGGATGTTTTAAAAAATGAGCTGCAAAGCTAGTACTGACGCCAGGAAAATAGCGGTGTTAAAAACGCAATTTTTTTCGTGTTTTGCATTGGCGTCAATATCCGTTTAGCCACGCTAGCTTTCAGTCGCTTTTCTCTGTCTCTGTTCAAAATCAATGGTTCCCTATGGGAGCCCATTGATTTGAATAGAAGTCTCACCAGAAATTGGATCAAGATGATCCGACTTGCTGTGCGACTTATGTGCTGAGAATCTTGAAGGGGAACCCAGACAAAATTTTGAATGAGGTTCCCCCCAAGATGTATACCAGACCCTTATCCGAGCACGCAGCCCGGCAGGTCAGGAAAGGGGGGGGGACGAGTGAGCGCCCCCCTCCTCCTGGACCATACCAGGCCACATGCACTCAAAATGGGGGGGTGAGTGCTTTGGGGCAGAGGGGGCTCCTGTGCCCCCCCACCCCAAAGCACCTTGTCCCCATGTTGATGAGGACAAGGGCCTCTTCCCGACAGCCCTTGCCTGGTGGTTGTCGGGGTCTGTGGGCAGGGACTTATCTTGATCTGGAACCCTCTTTTAACAAGGGGCCTCCCAGATCATGGCCCCCCACCCTAAGTGAATGAGTAGGGAGTACATCGTACCCCTACCCATTCACCTACATAAAAAAAGTGTCAAAAATAAACACACTACACAGGTTTTTAAAGTATTTTATTAAAGCAGCTCTGGCTCTTCTCCTCTCTCTCCGCTATCTTCTGCTCTTTTGCTGGGTCTTCTCCCCTCTCTGGTTCTTCTCCCCTCTCCCCGCTATCTTATGCTCTTTTGCTGGATCTTCTGTTCTTTTGCTGGGTCTTCTCCTCTCTCCAGGTATTCTTCTCTCTCTCCATTATCTTCTGCTCTTGCTGGGTCTTCTCCCTCTGTTCTTCTTCCGATTTTGACTCAATCTCCGATTTTGATGCAATCTCCCGGTGTATTGCTGGGTCCGCCGTGTGCAATGACTTATATTGGCATGGGATGGGGCCACCCAATGACGTAAGTTAGAGGACAATCCTTTCCCTCTCCCTTGTGATGTCATCACCCGGGGCATTATGGGGTGATGACATCACAAGGGGCGTGTCCTCTAACTTACATCATTGGGTGGCCCCGTCCCATACCAATATAAGTCATTGTACACGGCGGAGCCAGCATTACACCGGGAGATCGCGTTGAGTCAACAGTGGAAGAAGAACAGAGGGAGAAGACCCAGCAAGAGTGCAGAAGATAGCAGAGAGAGAGGAGAAGAGCCAGAGCTGCTTTAATAAAATACTTTAAAAACCTGTGTAGTGTGTTTATTTTTGACACTTTTTTTATTTAGGTGAATGGGTAGGGGTACGATGTAACCCATACTCATTCACCTAGGGTGGGGGGCCCCTTGTTAAAAGGGGCTTCCAGATCATAAGTCCCCGCCCGCAGACCCCGACAACCACCGGGCAAGGGTTGTCGGGAAGAGGCCCTTGTGCTCATCAACATGGGGACAAGGTGCTTTGCGGTGGCGGGTGCAAGGGCCCCCTCTGCCCTAAAGCACCCACCCCCCCATGTTGAGGGCATGTGACCTGGTATGGTCCAGGAGGAGGGGGCGCTCGCTCGTCCCCCCCTTTCCTGACCTGCTGGGCTGCATGCTCAGATAAGGGTCTTGTATGGATCTTGGGGGGACCTCACGCAAAATTTTGTCGGGGTTCCCCTTCAAGATTCTCAGCACACAAGTCGCACCGAAAGTTGGATCATCTTGATCTGACTTCTGGTGAGACTTCTATTCAAATCAATGGGCTCCCATAGGGAATCACTGGTTTTGAATAGAGACAGAGAAATGCGGCTGAAAGCTAGCATGGCTAAACGGATATTGATGCCAATGCAAAACACAAAAAAATTTGCGCTTTTAACGCCGCTTTTTTCCTGGCGTCGAGAAATGCAGGATGGTGCATAACGCTGTGTATACAGCGTTAAGCCCCGTTAAATCACGTTTAACACCTTTTGCCAGCGTCTAGCGTTTTTACAGCTCTAGCGCTGGAGCCTCAGAACGCACTGGTCCTGGGTTTCTTTTGGAGCTTAAAAATGCCTATGCCACTTACAGCTCAAAAACGCCATGGTGAGCATGAGGCCATAGGCTAACATGGAGAGGCATTTTTAAGCTGCAAAAAATGCTCAAAAAAGTGGCTGTAAAAAAACGTCCATGGGTATGAGGCCTTATGCCCCGTACACACGGTCGGATTTTCCGATGGAAAATGTGTGATAGGACCTTGTTGTCGGAAATTCCAACCGTGTGTAGGCTCCATCACACATTTTCCATCGGATTTTCCGACACACAAAGTTTGAAAGCAGGATATAAAATTTTCCGACAACAAAATCCGTTGTCGGAAATTCCGATCGTGTGTACACAAATCCGACGGACAAAGTGCCACGCATGCTCAGAATAAATAAAGAGATGAAAGCTATTGCCCACTGCCCCGTTTATAGTCCCAACGTACATGTTTTACGTCACCGCGTTTAGAACGATCGGATTTTCCGACAACTTTGTGTGACTGTGTGTATGCAAGACAAGTTTGAGCCAACATCCGTCGGAAAAAATCCTAGGATTTTGTTGTCGGAATGTCCGAACAAAGTCCGACCGTGTGTACGGGGCATTATTGTTAAAGCTTAATTGAACAAGCTGAAGTAAGAAGCTGATTGTTTACTATGCACAGCTGCACCAGATTATGTGTGCACTGGTTTTAGTAAATTTCCCCCGCAGTAATGCCCTGTACACACGGTCGGACATTGATCGGACATTCCAACAACAAAATCCATGGATTTTTTCTGACAGATGTTGGCTCAAACTTGTCTTGCATACACACGGTCACACAAAGTTGTCAGAAAATCCAATCGTTCTGAACGCAGTGACGTAAAACACGTACGTCAGGACTATAAACGGGGCAGTAGCCAATAGCTTTCGTCTCTTAATTTATTCTGAGCATGCGTGGCACTTTGTGCGTCAGATTTGTGTACACGCGATCGGGATTTAAGACAACGGATTTTGTTGTCGGAAAATTTTATAGCAAGCTCTCAAACTTTGTGTAGCCGTTTTCAGGAGCTTTTCAAGCGCTATTTTTAGCACAAAAGTGCCTGAAAAGCGCTTCGGTGTGAAATGGGTCTAAGCATTTTTATCCTTCCTCTAGATCAACTAGGGGTAAAGGATTCTGAGGTTTCAAGTTGTTGTTTTTTTTTTACATACATGGAATATATATTACTTGGTTGAACTCAACCTATACCTTTCTTCAGTCAAAATAGGGAACTGTAGATTGTGATCCATATATTTGAAATTATCATCATGTTTTGTTTTGATTTGTTATTTAGATAAATTAGTTTTAGTAAATTAGTTAAATCCGTTTAATTCTTTTTTTGAACTTTCTCATTTTTTTGTATTCGAACCGATTTGAATTTTCGAATTCGGATTGATTCGAAAAGTTTACTAATTTAAATAGTTTTCGAATTTGAATTGTTTTCCAATTTCCAAAGAGAATAACATAGAATAGGAAATAAAGGAATAGGACATAATAGAGTAAAACAGAACAAAATAGGATAGAAAATAAAAGACAGAATAGAATAGAATAGAATAGAATAGAATAGAAAGGAATAGGATAGAATAAAAAATAGAATTAAATAGAAAGATTATAACCATCTTCTGAAATTTGAAAAGAATAGAAAAGAATATAATAAAAAAAACAATAGAATAGAATAGAAATAATATAACCATTTTCCAAAATTCAAATAGAATCAATTCAAATTTGAATAGAATAGAATATAACACAATAGTATAGGAAAAAACAACAGAATATTTGAATTTTGGGAAATTGTTCTATTCTTTCTATTCTATTCTATTTTTAAAAGTGTATTCTTTTTCTATGTGTCTATTCTATTCTATTCTTTTCTACTCTTTTATTTTATTTTCTATTCTATTCTATTTAACGCTTTTCTATTAAAATGTATTCTATTCAAAATTCGAATTTCGGAAGATGGTTCTATTCCTTCTATTCTATTCTGTTGTTTTTTTCTAGACTATTCTGTTATTTTCTATTCTATTCTTTTCTATTCAAATTCGAATTGAATTGATTCTATTTGAATTTTGGGAAATTCTATTCTATTCTATTTTTTTTATTGTTTTCTTTTCTATTGTATTATAGTCTATTCTATTCTATTATTTTCTATTCTATTATTTTCTTATGTATTCAAACTCAAATTGATTCTATTTGAACTTAGAATTTCAGAAGATGGTTATATTATTTCTATGTTATTCTATTCTATTATATTTGTTTCTATTATATTGTAGTCTAGTCTATTCTGTTCTTTTATTTTCTATTCTATTGTGTTCTGTTTTACGCTATCATATTCTATTCTTTTATTTTCCATTATATTCTTTTCTATTCTATTTTTTTCTATTCTATTGCTTTGTTTTCTATTCTATTTTACTCTCTTTGGAAATTCGAAAACTATTTGAATTTGAAAACGTTTCAAATTCTAAAACTATTCGAAAAGTATTCGAAAACGTTTCGAGTTTGAATTTCGTCCAAATTTTTTTTTTCGTTATTTTGGATTCATTTAATTTCGGTACTATTGTAATTCGGAAATTCAAATATGTCCAAATTTCCAAAAAAACAAAATTTATCTGAATTTAAATTCGGAACGAGACGAACCACACAAGTCTATCAATTTTCCCATTATTTTGCTGCTTGAAAGCTACCTTGTGCTTTGTACTGGATCTGAATATTCTGGGCTTCAAATCTTATTAAAGGCCAACCAAAGCATCTATAATTATTATTTAAGGTACTTATGTAGCACTGTCAATTTACGCAGCGCTTTACATATACATTGTACATTTACATCGGTCCCTACCCTCAAGGAGCTTACAATCTAAGCTGCGCGCTCTGTGATCAGAGAGTCTACGAGACTCGCCTGATCACAGATCGGAGAAGGGGTCGATGCCGACCCCTTACCACATGATCAACTGCTAGCCAATGACAGCTGATCATGTGATGTCAACAGAGCCGGTAATCGGCTATTTTTTCTTCTTGCGCTGACAGTGTGAGGAGGATAAAAAAGCTGATCACCAGCGGCCGTGAGAGGGACATCAGTCCCGATCATGGAGATCTGCCGCCAGATCACCAGTGCCCACCTGTGCACCCTGCCAGTGCCACCTAGTAATAGGCAGCTCTGCCCCCTTTTGTGAGTTTGTGGAATGTGCGGCTCCTCAGTGGCAGGTACCCAAACGCCACTTTTTCTCACGGAAGGCAATTCCGGCTCTCTACCGGCATGTGGAAGGCAATGTCTTGGCTGGACAGGGCGGTCAGCGGTAAGGTGCATATTACCGCTGACTCATGGTCCAGCAGGCATGGACAGGGACGTTACCTAAGTTTCACGGCGCATTGGGTCACTGTGCTGGCAGCTGGGAAGGATGCAGGACAAGGTGCAGTAGTGTTGGAGGTTGTTCCGCCACCACGCCTCCAAAGTGCCATTACTAATGAGTGTGACATACCTCTTTCCTCCACCCCCTCCTCTTCTTCTTCCTCCATGGCCTCTTCCTGTGCTTTGTCCTTGGAACCAGCGGTGCTCAGTAGGCATTCAAGGGGCTACGCAAGTATGCAGGCCAAAAGATGCCATGCGATGCTTGAGCTGGTGTGCTTTGGGGACAGGAGCCACACTGGGGCAGAGGTTCTGTCAGCTCTGCAGGGGCAGGTTCAGACGTGGTTGACGACATGCCAACTTAAGGCAGGAATGGTGGTTTGCGACAATGGCACCAACCTCCTCTCCGCCCTCCGACAGGGACAACTGACCCATGTGCCCTGTTTGGCTCATGTCCTTAACTTGGTGGTGCAGCGGTTCTTGGGCAGGTACCCGGGCTTACAGGATGTCCTGAGGCAGGCCAGGAAAGTCTGTGTGCATTTCTGCCGGTCATATAATGCCAGTGCTCTGGTGGCAGACCTCCAAAAGGAGTTTAACCTGCCCAAGAACCGCCTAATCTGTGACATGCCCACCAGATGGAACTCAAAGTTGGCCATGCTGCAGTGGCTGCACACGCAGCAGAGGGCCATCAATGAGTACCTGCGCGACTATGGCACCAGGACAGGGTCATGAGAGCTTGTTTTTTTTCCCACGCCAGTGGGCCATGATCAGGGATGCATGCACTGTCCTGTCACCATTTGAGGAGGCCACGAGGATGGTGAGCAGTGACAGTGCATGCATCAGTGACACTGTCCCCCTTGACCACCTGTTGGAGCACACACTGCGTGGAATAATGGACAGGGCACTTGAGGCAGAACAGAGGCAGGAAGAGGAGGACTTCCTTAGCTCTCAAGGCCCCCTTTATCCAGACAGTGTTCCTGCCTGCCCGCCGATCACACAGGAAGAGGACGAGGAGGAGGAAGAGGAGAAGGATAGTGTCAGTATGGAAGTGGAGCCTGGCACTCAGCATCAGCAGCAGTCTTTAAGGGATCAGTCCCAAGAAACACATGGACTTGTACGTGGCTGGGAGGAGGTGGCTGCGGACCATGTCATCCTTAGTGACCCAGAGGACTCCGGACCGAATGCCTCAGCAAACCTACGCTGCATGGCCTCCCTGATCCTGCAAAGCCTGTGTAATGATCCTCGTATTCGTGGTATCAAGGAGAAGGAACAATACTGGCTGGCAACCCTCCTTGAGCCACGTTACAAGGGTAAGGTTGCGGACCTTATCTAGCCGTCCCAGAGGGAGCAGAGGATGAAACATCTTTGGGAGGCCTTGCAGAAAGGTCTGTGCAATGTGTTCCCAGAGACTGGGAGGTTACAAACTCCTGTTTATGGACAACGAGAAGGTGGCCGTCTGACCAATGTGTTCAGACAATTTTTTAGTCCTCAGCCCCAAGGTATGATCAGTTCCAGCAACCATCACCAGCATCTGTTTTACATGGTGCAGGAATACCTGGGGCAAGATCTGACTTGGACACCTTTCCCACCGAAAATCCTCTGGGTTACTGGGTCTTGAGGATGGATCACTGGCCAGAGCTTGCACAGTATGCAATTGAGCTACTGGCCTGTCCTGCATCCAGCGTTCTTTTGGAACGCATATTCAGTGCTGCTGGAGGCTTTGTAACCGATCACAGGGTGCGTCTGTCTACCGACACGGTGGATCGACTGACCTTCATAAAAATGAATCAGTCTTGGATCACCACCAGCTACCTGATGCTGATGTAACCGAATAATTTTTTTTTAAATGTCAGATCCCTTCAAAGACTGCCTATGCTGATGCTGAGTGACTATTCTGTTATGCTGAGTAATTATCCTCTTCCTCCTGAATGATCATGCTGATAGCTTGTAAGAACATTTTTGGTTCTGGGTGCCACCACCAGTGCCTAAGGCCGAATTTTTAAGCCCCTGTTTAACAAGGGCATGTAATTACAATTTTTGATGCAATTCTTTGCAGCAGGGCTAGTTCCTGCGCTCCAACTAGAGTATCTGTGAGGGGTTGCAGTGTTGTGGCACCAGCACCAGTGCCTAAGGCCCAATTTTTCAGCCCCTGTTTAACAGGGGCGTGTAATTACAATTTTTGATGCAATTCTTTTGCAGCAGGGCTCGTTCCTGCGTTCCAACTAGAGTATCTGTGAGGGGTTGCAGTGTTGTGGCACTAGCACCAGTGCCTAAGGCCCAATTTTTCAGCCCCTGTTCAACAGGGACATGTAATTAGAATTCTTGATCTTATATTTCACAGCAGGGCCCATTTCTGCTCCCACCAAGATTAACTGTGAGGACTTACAGTGTTGTGGCACCAACACCACCACCACCACTAAAGGCCCAATTTTTCAGCCCCTGTTTAACAGGGGCATGTAATTACAATTCTTGATTGAATATTTCACAGCAGGGCACATTTCTGCGCCCACCAAGATTAACTGTGAGGACCTACAGTATTGTGGCACCAGCACCAACACCACCACCAAAGGCCCAATTTTTCAGCCCCTATTCAACAGGGGCATGTAATTACAATTCTTGATCAAATATTTCACAGCAGGGCCCCTTCCAGCGCCCACCAAGAGTAACTGTGAGGACTTACAGTGTTGTGGCACCAGCACCACCACCACCATCACCACAGGCCCAATTTTTCTGGCCCTGTTCAACAGGGGCATGTAATTACAATTCTTGATCTAATATTTCACAGCAGGGCCCTGTGAGGGCTTACAGTGTTGTGGCTACAACAACACCTAAGGCCCAAATTTCTGCTGAGTATAAAGGGCAGGCCCCTACTTTCAAACATCCAACTTACAAATGACTCCTACTTGCAAACGGAAGGAGACAACAGGAAGTGAGATGAAATCTACCCCATAGGAAGGGAAATTCTCTCCTGTAAGAGTTAATATGAGAAAAACTTTTCTCCTTTCCACTGATGCTTTATCACCAATCCTTGTTTGACTAAAAACCCAAAATTTTCAAAAAACATTTGTCATTGGGACAAAAAGTGAGGTGAAATCTTCTGAAGAGGAGCACAGACAGCAAAACAAATGTCACAGGGGTGATAACCCTTCCCTATGTTTTCCAAAAAGCTTAAAAACTGATTTTTTGGCTGGAGCTACACTTTAAAAATGTACCAGTTCAAAATTACAAACAGATTCTACTTAACAACAAACCTACAGTCCCTGTCTTGTTTGCACCGCCTGTATAGTGCTGTTCAGAGTATATAGGGTCTGGGGGCCCCACGCCTTTCCTTTTTTTAATTTGGGTGCGGGGTTCCCCTTAATATCCATACAGGACCCAAAGGGCCTGGTAATGGACTGGAGGGTACCCATGCCATTTGTCTCACTGATTTTCATCCATATTTCCAGGACCCGACATTACATTAAAGCCGCAAGCAGTTTTAAATGACCTTTTTCCTTTAAAAATGTCATTTTGTGCAGGGACTGTTCTAAGCACGGGAAACACGTGCCACTTTACAGGCATACTATAGACACCCCCCAGGTATGATATTTAAAGGAATATTTAACTTTTTTTTTACTTTAAGCATCATTAAAATCACTGCTCCTGAAAAAACGGCCATTTTTAAAAGTTTTTTTTGCATTGATACATGTCCCCTGAGGCAGGACCCGGGTCCCCAAAATCTTTTTAGGACAATGCCATGCAAATTAGCCTTTAAAATTAGCACTTTTGATTTTGAACGTTTGAGTCCCATAGACGTCAATGGGGTTCTAATGTTCGTGCAAATTTTCGGTCCGTTCGCAGGTTTTGGTGCGTACCGAACTGGGGGGTGTTAGGCTCATCCCTAAGTGGGACCTAGAATAAAGCTTGTTTTGAAAATGTACTGTAATGCCCTGTACACACGATAGGATTTTCCGACAACAAAATCCATGTTTTTTTATCGACATATGTTGGCTCAAACTTGTCTTGCATACACACGGTCACACAAATCTTGTCGGAATTTCCGAACCTCAAGAACGCGGTGACGTACAACACGTACAATGAGCCAAGAAAAATGAAGTTCAATAGCCAGTGCGGCTCTTCTGCTTGATTCCGAGCAAGCGTGGAACTTTGTGTGTCAGAATTGTGTACACACGATCGGAATTTACGACAATGGATTTTGTTGTCAGAAAATTTGAGAACCAGATCTCAAATTTTGTGTGACGGAAATTCCGATGGAAAATGTCTGATGGAGCCTACACATGGTCAGAATTTCCGAGAAACTGCATAATGAAATGAAATACAGTAATGTGACATAAACTTGTCATAAATTATTCATGCTATCTGATCCATTTTCTTGACTCTGTCCACTCCATCTCCTCTACCCTGTCTGTTCCATCTTCCCCACTATGTCCTCTCCAGCTTGCATCCACTTGGTCTGCCCCATCTCCCCCACTATTTCATCTCCAGCTTCCATACAATCTGTCTGCTCACTGGACCTTTGGTGAGTGACCTGTCAGCTATTATACATAATGTATTATGTTGCTGTTTACTGTTGTTGCCATGGGGAATTAGTCATGCAAGTTTGAATATTTTTTTTTTTTCAATACTTTTTTTATTAAAGAGTTTTGAAAACAAAGAGTCTGCAATGGCAGGTAGCATAGAAAAAGATGTACAAAAGGGGTTAGCCTTGCAGGGCGTAACAAAAAAAAATCTCCTGCCTTGTCCATGACAATACCTCCATTGCATAACAGTTAGGGTGGAATACATCTACATAGAGATATGCAAGTAAACAAAGTAATGTATAATACCTGGGTCAAGAGTAAAGGTCCACATCAGGGTTACTACTGGAATACCATAGTACCCAATAGTTCTATTTGAATTTGAAGACTTTCAGGGAGGCAGATCAAAGGGCTATCAGTTTTTCTAAAGAATAGATTGCGTTAATTACAGAAATCACTTCTGACAGATTGGGCGCCCGGTCTTTCTTCCAGTGTCTGATTAGCAGCCCCTAGAATACTAGTGACTACCATGCAGTAAGTGCTAGGGAAGTCATCTCTCCCTAAATTTATAATTGCCAGATCAGGTTATAGATTGGTGATGATCCCCGTGACAGTGGAGAGGAGCCAAAACACACTCCGCCAGAAGCTTTGCATGTTCTTGCATGACCATAATATTTGCCTCGCCAACATAGAGGAGACCCATTTGAGGAAAATTGGGCTATACAAAAGGAGTAAGGTACCATTTGGCAACTTTTTTTAGTAAGTTCACAGTAATTAACACAATGGTCGATGCTAAATGAGTAACGTAATACTTTGAGCCATTGATGGGCCATATAGGTGTTTTGGAGGTCTACCACCCATGCCAAAATGGGCGGAGTTTTAAATAGCACTAGTTTGTTATGTAATTAATTTCAAAAAAGGAAATACCTCGGGGGGAGTGGGGAACTATGATGAGAATTGCCAGATTTTAAAGTAAATCTTGATAGCAGGAAGGGGGCTTGTCACATACCTTTGAGATGAGCCTGGCGTGCAGAGGGAGGGCTCTCGTACAGTCCCAGCTCAGGGACACTTGGAGTTGTGACAGTGGCCACGAGAGCGCGATGCGGTAAGGGTGCCTGCAAAGTTCTCTTTGCTGCAAGTGGTAGCAGCTGACTAGTAGCAGGACCAGGCTGGATCGCTGAGCAGCAGATGATAGCAGGAACAGTGGATGCTGGTGTGCTGCGGAAGTGGGACAGTGGATGCAGGTGTACTGCAGATGCAATAAAGCAGGCTGGAGTGGAGTCAGACAAGCCAGGTCATACACAGAGGGTCAGTCAGCATAAACAGCAGGCAGAGTTCTCAGAGTTCAGGCTGGGTTTTGCAACAGAGAATCAGGCAAACAGGCAGTAAGTAATAGCAAGGTCAAGCAAGCCAAAGGTCAGGACTGGAGATGGTGGTCAGCAGCATGGTCAGGAAGCCGAGTCAATACTGGATCAGATACAGGCACAGGATCAGAACACAGGATACAGCTGCAGATCAAACAGCAAGGAACTAGTGCAGCTGAAGCTTTTTTATAAGCCACTGGGCGCCAAAGCATGGCTACCGCACGTGCATGTGTACATCCATGTGTGATCTGCGCACGTGCACTGGCGCACGTCTCTTCACAGCTGGATGGTTATCAACCCAATTGCGCCTTTGTGCCCTGTATGGCTTAGAGTTACTGTGGTACCATGATCGGTGTGTTGCTGACATTGCCCCCTCTTAATGGGCAACCTCCAGGTACCTAAATGAACGCTCTTTTAAGGATGGGTGTGAAAAAAAGCCTAGATTAACTCCTTGGCATGGACGTTTGGCTTAGGTTCCCAGGAATTTTCTTCATACCCCCTCAATTTTATCAGATATTGCAGCTGGTTCTTTCTTCTCCTGCAATCCAAGACAGCCTGCCTTTGGAGATGCAAAAGGGCTTGGACAAAAGATTTGAGGTGTATACTTGGGCGGAGGAGGAAGAGTACAATGCCAGTATGGCTGAGAGCACCGGTCCCTGAAAGCCAAATCTTTTTAGAACATGGGTCATATACCCCCAATGCGCTCTATCAAATGCCTTCTCTGTGTCTATAGAAAGGAGCAGAGAAGGCGTTCGGAAGTGTTCAGCATGATCTATGGTATTGATAATGCATCTTGTGGCATCAGAGGCTTGATGGCCTTTAATGAAACGAATCTGGTCTGGTTTAATGAGGGAGGTCATAATGTTTATCTTCTTCTCCTCCTCCTCTCCTCCTGACCGCAGCATCTGGGACTTGCATCATTCCCCGTTGGTTGTGGCTGACAGAGATCAGATCGATGGAAAGGAAGGAGACAATGGTTCCCTGACACATGATTATGTGCTATAGCCGCTCACAAGAACATGTTATAGCCCCCCCGGGCCTGATGGGCGCCCCCTCCAGATTTGACGCACTGGAATCGTCCCCTATTGGAACGTTGTTCACATCGGCTGATCCGCACGCCATCATCCAGCTGTCCCTGCAGAGGGCTGTATCTGCATGCGTACATGACCTTGCTATCAGGGAGGTCCATCATTCCTGGTAAGGGTCCACCTGCAGTATCCCCCGGAGTCACTGTTTGTCTGGATATCCCCTCACACTATCCTCCTTTTCTTCTCCAACACTGGTGGTTTTCAAAGAACTGTGGATATGTGATCCTTCCTAACGGGACTGATGCATCCTAATTTTCCATGAATGATATATTTTTTCACTCTTATCACTGAGGACATTTGGACTTTTCTATGTTCATTCACATGTTCATTAATGTTTATTGTGCACTTAATTAATTTTTAAGCTCTTTTTTTTCTAAAGCTTTTTTGATTATGATATGTGATTCACTAAGCATGCACAGTATATATGCATTCAAATATTTATGTAAATAATATATGAATTCAGATTAGTGGTGATTGCAAGCGCACTTATATTTATTCCATTTTTGTGTATTACACAGATATTAGTGTATTTTTTGTTGCAGCTGCAGTCCAGTTTATTTCTATTTCATTGCTTTTTAGCGCAGGTTTCCGTTATATTCATAATGTTTATCAGACGGTGTGCTAATAATTTTGCGTAAAGTGTACTACCCGAATTCAATAAACATATCGGCCTAAAGTTAGAAGGTGTGGAGGGTTCTTTCCCAGGCTTTGAAAGCGTAACAATATGCATTTTTAACATCTCTCGTGGAAAATTAGCCTGGGATTATGCTGCACTAAGGGGTTAGGTGCAAGCTGAACTCTTTATAGTATTCATTTGTAAACCCATCTAGGCCAGGCGATTTCCTTGATGGTAGAATTTTGATAAGTTGGGAGATTTCAGAGGGTGAGAAAGGAGCGTTTAAATAATGTAGGTGGGAGTCTGAGAGCTTCAAGTTAAACATGAACTCCGATATTTCATCATCTGAAGGTTGTGGTGTTGACAGGCCACTTTTAAGATTATATAGAGAATTGTAATAGTCTGCAAAAGCATCGGCAATGTGTTGGGGGTTGAGGAGTTTCTGAGAGGTAACCAGATGATGAGAAAATGGGATTTTAGTTTTAGCCTGTTGGGCTTTAAAGTGATTGTAAAGTCAGAAGGTTTTTTATCTTAGTGTATTCTATGCTTTAAGATGAAGAACCTTCTGTGTGCAGCAGTTCCCCTCAGCCCCCCCTAATAATTACCTGAGCCCCATCTCTATCCAGCAATGTTGAAGGAGTTTCTCAGCTGGCTGGGACTCCCCTCCTCATTGGCTGAGACAGCAACGCATTGCCATTGGCTCCTGCTGCTCTCAGTCAAAGGCAGTCAGCCAAAGAGAAGAGAAAGGGGGTAGGGCCAGGCCGTGGCTCCATGTCTGAATGGACACAGGGAGCTGTGGCTCAGCTTGGGTGCCCCCATAGCAAGCTGCTTGCTGTGGGAGCTCTCAACAGGAGGGAGGGGCCAGAAGCACCGAAGAGGGACCCAAAAAGAGGAGGATTCAGGCTGCTCTGTGCAAAAACATTACACAGGGCAGGTAAGTATAACATGTTTGTTATTTTTAACTAAAAAAACTTTACAATCACTTTAAGTCTTTTGGCCAAGAACTTTCCAGCTTTGTTATTATAAGAATAATATTGGACTTTCAAATGGCACAGGCATTTATCGTGTTGGAGATATAGGAGCTCCCTAAGTTCTGTCCTCAATTTAGCGAGGGTGACAGAAGTGCTTTGGAGAGGACTTGATTTATTTTGAAGTTCCAAAGTGAACATGAGTTTGACTCGAACATTGGCTATTCGCCTGTTCGTCGAAAACCGAACATTATGGGCCGTTCGCGCCAAATTCGAGTGGTGCGTAATGCCCATAATGCACTGTGGGAGCGCCGTGCATTGCTGTATGATGATTGGCCAGAGCATGCACCATGGCCTGCATGCTTTGGCCAATCACAGTGCCCTCAGCTAAGAGAGCCATAATTGGCCAAAGGCAGGGTGCCTTTTGCCAATCATGGCTCAGGGGGACTAAGTCCACGCCCCACACTATATAAGGCCGCCTGCACATCGGCGTGGACAGAGAGACAGTGTCATTTAGATTGAGCAGGCAGGAAGATTATTCAGTTAGCTGCAGTGTATTTTATATATATATATATATATATATATATATATATATATATATATATATATATATATATATATATATATATATGTATATATATATATATACAGTCAGTCTTGTGTGTATATATATATATATTAATATAACCACTGTATCCAGTTTAGCTAGATCTGACTGCAGGCTGTTCCTGGTGTACCGTTTCTAATATACTTCAGACAGGCAGGTGATTCAGTTAGCTGCACTGTATTTAATATATATATATATATGTAGCACTGACCCCCAAAGGAGCTGCTGATATTTTAATTGGGCCTGTACTCTGCTATCATGTCCCCTTAAATTGACTCAGTCCCCTTGACACAGCTGTGGTGTAATGTTAGTGTGCAGCAAAAACTTAGACAATTCCACATTATATAATATAATGTACCTTTTGTCTTTTAACTTTAACCTCCAGCATCTCCACCTGGTCAGCAATTCAGAGGAAACAACACTCCACACAACAGTACTTAGACAAGAATAAGATTTTACTATATCTGCTTTAAAGTAGTAATTACAGTAGTTGTACTGTCAGACCAACGTATTGTGACAGCCAACAGATTTAGTTCACAACAGTACTACACAGATAAAAGTTGTTCAAATTAACTTCTTAGAATTTCGTCTTTTAAATGGGACCAATGGCAGAGTGAAACTGACTTCACTATGAGCACTGTCCCACTCTCAGCATGCCTGTTTATGTAAAAGAGACAATTGCAATTTAATAAAGCATAACACAATTACCAGGGAGCTCACAGGGATAACCCTGGGGAACAGTATAATGCAAGGCCTTGCGTGAACAGAGGCAGTCCTTCTTCTCTTCTGTCTTCTGCTAGCTATGTCTAGGTTAATTTTTAATCCAGTGGTTAACAAAACCCGGGTCAAAGCAAACTGAATGTTGAACTATTGTTGTGGTGCGGCAACACTGCAACTGTCTCTGGTGCAAGTAATTTGGTATAACACAGTGTCAAAATGTAGTGAAGTGCAGGCTTGAGGCCTATATTAAACTCAGTCTTTATCCCTTAAAATCTCCTCTGTGGGACTACAGGTCCCAGCAGCACTGTGTTATAGATGCAAGTGTGTGAAAGTGCGTCAATGAAACTTTGGGCAGCAGCCGTCTCACCACACCGGGTCCAGGTAGATGGATGCCTCCGCTCCACGGTATCTCAGTTTGTTCGCCGTGGCCATGCCGTCACGCTGTTCTGTTTCACAGACCATGGGGAGTCCTTGGTTACCTCCTTCAAGGGTCTTTGGATCGATCACACTGCTGCTCCAGCACGCTGTGATGTATGGCCGGATCAAAGGCTGCTCACAGACGACCGGGAGTCCTCGGTTACCTCCTTAAAGGGTCTTTGGAACGATCACTCTGCTACTCTAGCATGCTGTGATCTAAGGCAGGATCGCTGGCTTTTCCGCTCCGCACAAGGTAGGCCGCAACTCTGTGGGACACACACACCCACAGAGTCCTGCTGGCAGGCCATGCATCCCAGGAACAAGAGAAAGAAAATGGCTGCGCCGGCCATTTTATAACTTGCCCAGCATGCAGTTCAGTCTCTTGGTGCTCATGGGAGATCACTAGGCATTGTGGGTAGGTCAAGTTAATGTAAAATGTAAACAAACAGTCACTTCCTATCATCTTCTCACATTCTTGAGAAAGAAAAATAAAATAAAGTCCATTCACAATTTTAGCCGCTTGATGGCACCAAATAATAATTTATAACACTGTACATAGGACAACATAGCATTAGATTATTGAGCAAAAATGCGACCGCTACATATATATATATATGTATATATATATACTCTATCCAGTTTAGCTATATCTGACTGCAGGCCATTCCTGGTGTACTGTTTTTAATATACTTCAGGCTGTATACACAGTATAAATTGCTGTGCACCCATAGTGCAGTTGCTCATGCTTTTCTGGTGATCAATACAGTACACCCATAGTTGTTATTAAACTTTTGTTGGTGTACACAGTACCGTGCACCCATAGTGCAGTTGCACTTTCCTGGTGGTGTACACATTACATACAGTGCACCCATAGTTGTTATTAAACTTCTGTTGATGTACACAGTACCGTGCACCCCTAGTGCAGTTGCTACTACTTTCCTGGTGGTGTACACAATACACAATACATACAGTGCACCCATAGTTGTTATTATACTTCTGTTGGTGTACACAGTACTGTGCACCCCTAGTGGAGTTGCTACAACTTTCCTGGTGGTGTACACAATACATACAGTGCACTCATAGTTGTTATTAAACTTCTGTTGGTGTACAAAGTACCGTGCACCCCTAGTGCAGTTTCTACTACTTTCTTGGTGGTGTACAGCATGTCCGGATGGCCACCAAGGAAAGGCAGACACTCACAGGCCACTAAAACAGGGCAAACAGGCTCTGTGTCTACAGTCAACAGTGCTGGTCGTGGAAACGGTGCATCCTCAGCACATGGTCGTGGGGCACGCTTGTCCTTTTTTCCTGCAGCTGGCCATATTATTGAGCCACAACATGCAGAAGAGTTGGTGGAATGGATAACAAAGACGTCCTCATCCTCCTCATCCTCTGTCACCTAGGCTCAGAGTAGTTTGCCTGCCAATGCAGCTGCCAAAGCGGCCTATTCCATCGGCTCCATGTCAACAATCACTCCTTCCCTAGCCCCACCATCATGCACGGAGGAGTCCCCCGAATTATTCGACCACAGTGTCGGGTACATGCTGCAGGAGGATGCACAGCGATTTGAAAGCTCTGATGATGGTACTCAGGTTGAGGAAAGGAGTAACGTCAGTTTAGAGAGAGGGGGTGCCCAAGAAGGTCAAGAAACTGGCAGTCATGTTCCCCCAGCTGCAGCATACTGCCAAGTTTGCTCCAGTGACGAGGAGAGAGGGGATGATGAGGTCACTGACTCAACTTGGGTGCCGGATAGAAGAGAGCAGGAGGAGGAGGCACATCTCCAACGAGGTAGGATGATCTCCAGGGGGCAGCTTAAGGGCAGCCACCCTATTGCATCACACCGCAGAGCTAAGCAGGTGCAGGGCACTGCTGACTCCCCGCGTATTTTGAAAAGTGCTTTGGTGTGGGCCTTTTTTGACACGTGTACAGCAGATTGCACCATTGCTGTTTGCAACATATGTCTGAAGCGTATCAAGCGTGGCCAAAACAGCAGCCGCTTGGACACCACATGCTTGACCAGACATATGACGACCTCCCATGCAGTCCGTTGGCAACAGCACTTAAAAGATCCACATCAAAGAACAAGGCAGACCTCTCCTTGCTCCTCATCAGCTGGGATGTCCAACCCCACTATACCTCCAGTCCTCTCAGAAACCTGCACTGAGAGGAATGAAGGTATAGAAATAGGCATTCCAAGAACTTGTGGCCAATCTGCTAGCGGTGCACTAACATCCGATTTTAACAGGCAAATTTCCCTACCCCAGTTGGTGAACCATCAAAAGAAATTTGGTCCCAGCCATCCATATGCTCAGCGTCTGAATGCTAGCTTGGCCAAATTGCTAGCACTGCAACTGCTGCCTTTTCAGCTGGTAGACTCTGCCCCTTTTCGTGAATTTGTGGAATGTGCGGTACCTCAGTGGCAGATTCCCAAACGCCATTTCTTTTCACGGAAGGCCATTCTGGCTCTCTACCAGCATGTCTTGGCCTCGTTGGACAGGGCGGTCAGCAGTAAGGTGCATATTACTGCTGACTCATGGTCCAGCAGGCATGGACAGGGACCTTACCTTTCTTTCACGGTGCACTGGGTAACTCTGCTGGCAGCTGGGAATGATGCAGGACAGGGTTCAGTATTGTTGGAGCTTGTTCCATCACCACACCTCCAAAATGCTAGTGGTGATTCTGCCACAGCTCTCTCTTCCACCCCCTCCTCTTCTTCTTCCTCTATGGCCTCTTCCTCTGCAGATTTCTCCTCTGAACCAGTGGTGCTCTATAGGCGTTCAAGGGGCTATGCAAGCACTCAGGCAAAAAGATGTCATGCGGTGCTTGAGTTGGTCTGCTTAGGGGACAGGAGCCACACTGGGGCAGACATTCTGTCAGGTCTGCAGGGGCAGGCTCAGAGGTGGTGGACGCCACGCCAGCTTCAGCCAGGAATGGTTGTATGTGACAATGGCACCAACCTCCCTCTGCCCTCCAACAGGGACCCATGTTCCCTGTTTGTCTTACATCCTGAATTTGGTGGTGCAGCGGTTCTTGAGCAGGTACCCGGGCTTACAGGATCTCCTGAGGCAGGCCAGGAAAGTCTGTGGGCATTTCTGCCGAATGCAACCTGCCCAAGAACTGCCTCATTTGTGACATGCCCACCACGTGGAACACAACGTTGGCAATGCTGCAGCAGCTGCACATGCAGCAGAGGGCCATCAATGAGTACCTGTGTGAGTATGGCACCAGGACAGTGTCAGGGGAGCTTGGCTTTTTTTCGCCACACCAGTGGCTACTGATCAAGAATGCATGCACTGTAATGTCACCATCTGAGGAGGCCACGAGGATGGGGAGCAGTGACAGTGCATGCATCAGTGATACTGTCCCTCTTGTCTTCCAGTTGGAGCACACGCTTCGTGGAATAATGGACAGGGCACTTGAGGCAGAACAGCAGAAGGAAGATGAGGACTTCCTTACCTCTCAAGGCCCCCTTTATCCAGATACTAGTATTCCTGCAGGCCTGCCGATCACACAGAAAGAAGAAAAGGAGGAGTAGGAGGATTGTGTCAGCATGGAGGTGGAGGATAACACTCAGCATCAGCAGCAGTCTTCAAGGGATCGTTTGCAGTCCCCAGAAACCCATGGAGTTGTACGTGGCTGGGTGGAGGTGGTTGAGGATCATGTGATCCTTAGTGACTGTCACGTACCTGGTAGTAGAGCCCAGAATGCAGAGAATGGCCTCTCGTATACCTTTGACTCGGGAACCCCTGGTAGTGATGATAGGGACTAGGGAGTACAAATGGGCACAAGTGCCTGACTGGAAGGCTGATGTAGAGGGCTGGATCCTATAGTCAGCAGGGAGGTGCACTGTAGTCCAACAGCAAGGTGCAGGCAGAAGACTGGATGCAGTAGACAGCAGGAAGGTACACTGTAGTCCAGCAGCAGGATGCAGACAGGAGGCTGGATGCGGCAGATAGCAGGGAGGTGTACTGTAGTCCAGCAGCAGGATGCAGGCAGGAGGCTGGATGTGGCAGACAGCAGGGGGTGTACTGTAGTCCAGCAGCAGGATACAGACAGGAGTCTGGATGCAGCAAACAGCAGGGAGGTGCACTGTAGTGCAGCAGCAGGATACAGACAGGAGGCTGGATGTGGTAGATAGCAGGGAGGTGTACTGTAGTCCAGCAGCAGGATACAGACAGGAGGCTGGAAGCAGCAGACAGCAGGGAGGTGTACTGTAATCCAGCAGCAGGATACAGACAGGAGGCTGGATGCAGCAGACAACTGGGAGGTGCACTGTAGTGCAGCAGCAGGATGCAGACAGGCCGAGTCAAACACAGGCAGGCAGATCAGATACAGAGGGGCAATCCAAAGAATAGTCAAAGTCCAAGCCAGGATCAGGGCAGGCAGCGAGCAGAGAAGTCAGGAACAGGCCAAGTCAAATAACAGATCAAGTAACAAAGTAACAGGGCAGCAGGGGTCTTCAGGAAATGCTGTAGACTGGACAGCAAGGCAGCAAGGCATCAGTCCCCTTTAAATAGCGCATCTTGGCGCCAAGTGCTGTCACAAGGAGCAAGCGCGCATTCCCGCGCTTGCCCATGCACCGCTATTGTGCATGCGCGTGCGCCAGACGGTCTTTCTGCGCACAGGCATTCTTCTTGTACCCAGATTGCTAGAATGTTGGCTGGGAAGCCTTTCCTGACAGTGACCCAGAGGACTCAGGATAGAATGCCTTTGCAAACCTACATTGCATGGCCTCCCTGATCCTGCAAAGCCTGCAAAGGGACCCTAGGGGTTGTGGTATCAAGGAGAGGGATCATTACTGGCTGGCAACCCTTCTTGATCCACATTACAAGGGTAAGGTTGCAGAACTTATCCAGCCTTCGCAGAGGGAGCAGAGGATGAAACATCTTCGGGAGGCCTTGCAGAAAGGTTTGTGCAATGCGTTTCCAGAGCCTGGGAGGTTACAATTTCATGGTGCTGGACAATGTGTTGGTGAGGCTTTGTTCAGTCACAGAAAGAGCGGTGGAGAATGTGGCCAGCTGACCGATGCCTTCAGGCAATTCTTCAGTGCTCAGCGCCCAGGTCTGATCAGTTCTAGCAACCATCGCCAGCGCGTCTGAATTACATGGTACAGGAATATCTAGGGGCAAGATCAGACTTGGAGACCTTTCCACCAGAACATCCACTGGGTTACTGGGTCTTGAGGATGGACCACTGGCCAGAGCTTGCTCAATATGCAATTGAGCTACTGGCCTGTCCTACATACATCGTTCTTTCTGAACGCACATTCAGTGCTGCTGGAGGCTTTGTAACCGATCACAGAGTGCGCTTGTCCACAGACTCTTTTGATCGGCTCACATTTATAAAAATGAATCAGTCTTGGATCACCAGCTACCAAGCACCTGATGCTGATGTAACCATATGATTTTTATTATGGATGTGGGATCCATTGAAGCATATGCTGAGTGACTATCCTATTATGCTGAGTGACTATCCTATTCTTCCTCAATTTTCATGATGATAGCTTCTAAGAATATTTTCGGTTCAGGGCACCACCACCACTACCTCTGTTTAACAGGGGTGCGTATTTAAAATTTCTGATCAAATATTTAACAGCAGGGCTTGTTCCTGTGCTCAACAAGAGTATCTGTGAGGGGTTGCAGTGTTGTGGCACCACCACCACTGCCTAAGGCCCAATTTTTCTGCCCCTGTTTAACAGGGGCGCGTAATATCAATTTTTGATCTAATATTTCACAGCAGGGCCTGTTCTTGCGCTCAACAAAAGTATCTGTGAGGCTTTACAGTGTTGTGCCACCACCACCACCACCGCCTAAGGCCCATTTTGTTTAACAGGTGCTTGTAATTACAATTTTTGATCAAATATTTAACAGCAGGGCTCATTCCTGCGCTCAACAATAGTATCTTTGAGGGGTTGCAGTGTTGTGACACCACCACCACTGCCTAAGGCTCAACTTTTCTGCCCCTGTTTAACAGAGGCGTGTAATTACAATTTTTGATCAAATATTTAACAGCAGGGCTTGTTCCTGCGCTCAACCAGAGTATCTGTGAGGGGTTGCAGTGTTGTGGCACCACCACCACTGCCTAATGCCGCGTACACACGAGCGGAATTTCTTGGACGGTTTTTCCGACTGAATTCTGCTCAAGCTTGGCTTGCATACGCACGTGAATAATATAAAATTTAAATTTGCGCTGAATGATGAAAAAGCAGTGAAAAAGAAAACTAAAGCAGCTGACACACACAAAATGATGTTAACTAGAAATGTAAAATTAAGAAAATGTGGCGCTTGCAAATGTTATTAAACATGTGTAACCAAGTGTAGATAAGTGCAGATGTGAATATACAAAGCAAAAAACATGTAAATAAAGGCCAAATAAATGTGCTGAATGTTCTGATCCACAATGGGGCAAAAACTTTTGAAGTGCAATGGACCACAGACGCTGTGGCATACTATAGACACCCCCAGGCATGATATTTAAAGGAATATTACACTTTTATTGCTTCACTTTAAGCATTATTAAAATCACTGCTCCCGAAAAAACTGCCGTTTTTAAAACTTTTTTTGCATTGATACATGTCCCCTGGAGCAGGACCCGGGTCCCCAAACACTTTTTATGACAATAACTTGCATATTAGCCTTTAAAATTAGCACTTTTGATTTTTCACATTCGAGTCCCATAGACTTTAACGGGGGTTCGCGTGTTCGCACAAATTTTTGGTCTGTTTGCATGTTCTGCCGCGAACTGAACTGGAGGGTGTTCGGCTCATCCCTAGCGATGATACATCCCATGATGAATAGCCATGTTCAGAACAGCGTCCATAACAAGCTTGAAAACAGGCACCAGAGAAGCAAGGCTAGACATTAAGAACAGGAACCAAAAACTGTTAAACACGGTAGAAAACTGAAAAGGTTCGAGGGTAGTTTGCAGTAGGTGAAAATAAGGATAAAAAAGGTTCAAGTAGAACTGTGGGCAGTCAAGCTGCAACTCTTTGGAGTTAGAAACAAATGACAGAGTGAGCTTCTGTGGCCGGGAAACATATAAGGAATTGGGTCTCAGCATGTTACGCCCTAGCACCTTCCTTTGAGTGCTGCTTGTGAGAACGCTTGTGAGTAAAAACCTGCTGATCTTCTCATGGACAAGGCAGGAGATTGGGCAGGGATGATGTTCCATGAATGCAGTAGGCAGATACCTTTATCTAAGGACGTGACAGTTGTAGTGCTACCATTGAGAAAGATTTGGTCGAGTACTTCCATTGGTAACTGATTAAATGATTTTTCAGGCCCTTATGATAGGGTCTAGGCTTTTACGCTGGCGCATAGTGTGTGCTGAAAGGTCAGGAAGTACTTGAAGACCAGCTGCTCGTTCAGGTAGATGTTTCTTCCTGCGAAAAACCACCAACAGCTTCTCTTTAGCTTAAAAAAATTATTGTGCAAAACCACATCTCTTGGGACATGCGCAGGGAGAAACAAAGGCCTGGGGACTCTGTGGATCCAATCTATGATTAGATCAGCAGATGTAAGTGACGGTACAGCGGCTTGGAATAGATCACAAACATTGTGGGCTATGGGCTTCCATAGCTGGAATAAAGTGATATTTTTTTGTATGCTGCATATTTTTAGGTTGTTGCAATGTGACCTGTCTTCAAGGTCGGTGATCTTACTTTTGATCCAGAACAGGTCATCTTTTTGGACTTCATGGGCATCTACCAGGGTATTAAAGGATGTTACATGCTCCCCCAATTTATCCTCTACATGATCCAGCCTATCCCTTAGGACTTCTATCCCTCAGGACTTGTACTTCTGCTTTAGCTTTGTGTATGTAAGAGAATAAATCTGTCTGAAGTGAGGTTCGCAAGGATAGCAGCATGTCCTTGAGTGTCACATCTGACACAAGCTGGCCCAAAGTTGGAATGGTTTTAATGGGGCCTTCTAGAGGAGGTGTAGTGGGGTGGGAGGCAGACTGGTTGCTTACCTCCATCAGCAGCTCATTATCCTCTGAATGGGCCAAGTCTCAGTGTGGCCTGGACTTGCCCGGAGCTCCTCGTTGAGGGGGTAGAAGCACCTGAACCCCCATTCTAATCTGGTCCACTGGAAGTAGCCGTGGAGGCCATGCCTGTCGCAAGCTGTTGTCACTAGAGGTCCGGCGGCAGACAGCATGAAGCATCTCCTGCCGCTATCTTAGCATGGTCCTTTCAGCAGGACCGGGAATAAACCTGACAGTTTCAGTGGGTTATGAGCATCCCTTGGCAAAACCTGTGCACAATCTCCTTTATTGTAGTATACAAAAAACGTTGTTTGCTGATGCTTTCATTTGTGATCTTTGCAGGGCTTCCCAGCCCCCAAAAATTTGTTTAAACCTAAGATGCATTGGTAAGATTGAATTCTACCAAGGCAGGTCATAACTGTTTAGAACAGAAGGACCCATCCAATCAGCAGCGCCTCAGAGAGGACTCTGTACATACTGTATTTTTTCTGGAGCATGTGTAAATCTGCCTAGTTTTTTTTTAGGGAATGTTTTTTCTAATCTTGCCGTTAACCCCATTAAAGTTTACTATAGATGAATATTGTTATTTGATTCTGGCCATATGTAGGGCTTATTAACCACTTCAATACAGGGCACTTATGCACCTTCCTGCCCAGACCAATTTTCAGCTTTCAGTGCTGTCGCAGTTTGAATGACAATTGCGTGGTCATACAACACTGTACCCAAACTAAATTTTTATCATTTAGTTCCCACAAATAGAGCTTTCTTTTGGTGGTATTTGATCACCTCTGCGGTTTTTATTTTTTGCTAAACAAATAAAAAAAGACCGAAAATTTAGAAAAAAATAAAAGTTTTGCTTTTGTTTCTGTTAAAAAAATTTGTAAATAAGTAAGTTTTCTCTTTCACTGATGGTCACTGATATGCCATCTCTGACAGGCACTGATAAGGCGGCACCGATGAGGTGGCACCAATGAGCGGGCACTGACGATGGGCACTCATATGCGGCACTGATGGGCACTGGTAGGCGGCACTAATAGGTGGCACTGATATGCAGCACTGATGGGCACTCATGGGTGGCACTGGGTGGCACTGGTGGGCACTGATGGGCACTGATAGGTGACACTGATGGGAACTGAAAGGCTGCAAAGATGGTTTCTTATGGGTGGCACTGATGGGCACTGATAGGCGGCACTGGTGGGCACTGATGGGCACTGATAGGCGGCACTGCTGGGCGCTGATGGGCACTAATATGTGGCACTGATGGGCACTGATACATGGCACTGATATGAGGCACTGATAGGCATCCCTGGTGGCACTGGCAGTGGTAGCCATTTTGAGTGGGCACTGATTGGCAGCTGCCTGGGCATTGATTGGCAGCTGCCTGGGCACAGATTAGTATTTCCCTGGGGGTCTAGGGGGCATACCTGGTGGTCCAGTGTGGATAGCCATCCTGGTGGTCCTGGGCGGCTTCCCTGGTGGTCCTGGGTGGTTTCCCTGTTGGTTCTGGGTGGGATCCGAGGGGGGGGCTGTGCTGATAAACAATCAGCACAGACCCCCCCCGTCAGGAGAGCAGCCGATCGGCTCTCCTCTACTCGTGTCTGTCAGATGCGAATGAGGAAAAGCCGATCACCTGTTCTTCCTATTTACATTGTGATCAGCCGTGATTGGACACGGCTGATCATGTGATAAAGAGCCTCCGTCAGAGACTCTTTACCTAGATCGGTGTTGCGGGGTGTCAGACTGACACCCCGCAACAACGATTGCCGCGATGCGCGCCCCCCGGGGGTGGGCAGCTGCTCAATATCCTGAGGACGTCATATGACGCCCAGTCAGGGTATTGAAACCACTTTGCCGCCATCATTCTGCTATATGGCGGGCGGCAAGTGGTTAATAACCAAGCTGTTGTCAAACAAAATGCATGGGAAGCCCAGCACTGCCATGGGGGACAATAATAAAAAAAAAACAAAAAAACAGCATATCTCCCTGCACAGAATTGTCATTTCTCCTTAACTGTCAACACACACTGAAAATATGTCCATGAGCCCATCTTTTTAAAGTATGTAGAAGAAACACGTTGTAGAAAATCTATACCCATCTGAATTAATAACAAAAACCTCTGAAGAAGGACCTCTAGTCCACAACATATAAGGTGTTTATACACTGTGTTGACCGTCACTAGTCCTTCCTGCACCAGGATAGTGACCAGTCTATACAATTGTATTATTCAGGGTATTAGATATGGCTTTTATGCTTCGCATGCTTTGTTATTATATGTATATCATTGTCAATTTGTAATAAAATTTATACCTTTTTACTTTTTGGTTTGGCCTGTCTATTAGCAACCCTAAGGGGTCTCTCACTGTGCCTTTGGTACCAGGTGTTTTTTCTACTTTCTCATTATTTGGGTCAGACAGACCAAACTTTTTCACACACAGTCCCATCCCTCTCCCTATTCCGTAGTTCTATTCTCGTGGGCTTACCACCCACAAATCCCCTTATTTTGAGGCCTGGTACTGTATGTGTGTATATAACCCAGTTTTTGATATTAAGTCACATTAATTATACAAATCAAAATTGTTCACCTATATATGCAGTCGTTTTTCATGCCTGTTTTTTGTTGTTGAATATTGTCTTGTTTCATCCCTTTTTTTTAACCATCAGCCACCAGGGGCCACTATTTTAGCATTAGCCATTATAGTTTAGCATGGCGGCTTACCTTTGGGATGATTGGAACAATTTGGTCACGATGACCGCTGGCCATGAGCGATCATGGACACGAGAGGCAGAACAGGGACGAGTGTGTGTAAACACACAAATCCCTGTTCTGTTCTGTGAGGCGTGACAGATTATGAGTTCCTATTGGCTAGGAACCAGGATCCGTCACTTCCTCTAGGTCAGTCCCCTCCCCCTACAGTTTGAAACACACCTAGGGAACACAGTTAACACCTTGATCGCCCCTAGTGTTAACCCCTTCCCTGTCAGTGACATTTTTACAGTAATCAGTGCATTTTTATAGCACTGATCTCTGTATAAATGCCAATGGCCCAAAAATGTGTCAAAGGTGTCTGATGTGTCCGTCATAATGTTGCAGTCCAGATAAAAATCACAGATCACCGCCATTACTAGTAAAATAAAATTAAAAAAAAAAAACAAATGCTATAAATCTATACCCTATTTTGTAGACACTATAACGTTTGCACAACCCAATTAATATACGCTTATTGCGATTTTTTTTTTACCAAAAATATGTAGAAGAATACATATCGGCCTAAACTGAGACAAAATTTGCTTTTTTTTTTAATAAAAATGGGGATATTTATTATAGCAAAAAGTACAAAATGTTGGGGTTGATATACTAAAGGAACCTTCACTCTGCACTACAAGTGCACTTGGAAGTGCAGTCACTGTAGATCTGAGGGGAAGATCTGAAATGAGGGGAAGCTCTGCTGATTTTATCATCCAATCATGTGCAAGCTAAAATGCTGTTGTTTATTTTCCTTGCATGCCCCCCTCAGATCTACAGTGACTGCATTTCCAAGTGCACTTGTAGTGCAAAGGGGATTTGCCTTTAGTAAATAACCCTCATTGTGTTTTTTTCAAAATTGTCGCTCTTTTTTCATTTATAGCCCAAAAAATGAAAACCGCAGAGGCGATCAAATACCACCAAAAGAAAGCTCTATTTTTGGAAAAAAAAGGACGTCAATTTTGTTTGGGTGCAGTGTCGCACAACCGCGCAATTGTCAGTTAAAGCAACGCACTGCCGAATTGCAAAAAATGGCCCAGTCATTCAGCAGCCAAATCTTCTGGGGCTGGTGGTTAATGTCTACCAATAGGGACTACTTACATCTACAGCGACTGCACTTCCAAGTGCACTTTCAGTGCAATTTCAAGTGCACTTTGCACTTGCAGTTTGCACTTGTAGTGCAA
This sequence comes from Aquarana catesbeiana, assembly GCF_042186555.1. Classification (NCBI taxonomy): domain Eukaryota; kingdom Metazoa; phylum Chordata; class Amphibia; order Anura; family Ranidae; genus Aquarana; species Aquarana catesbeiana. The sequence goes on along the minus strand of NC_133326.1, from coordinate 157,109,665 downwards.
AGTGGATTTGCCTTTTGTAAATAACCCCCATTGTCTACAAAACCACAATGTTAGCAAGATCAGGCTTAAACTCTGCTTGCACCAGCAGTTAATTGTATTTCTAGTGCACAAGCAGTCCCTGAATGCTAGCCAGGAGCTCTTTTTTCTTTAGTTGCCAGTAGGTACCTGTAAATTTAGTCCTCAAAATGTCCTAAAATCGTACAATATTGAGTAGACCTTCAGAACTCTGAGCATTTCAGATGAGAGTGAAGGGGAATATATGGGAGGCGTAGACTTCAATGACCAAATGATGACTGGCTGGCTTCATGAGAGGCATTTTCCAGATGTCCTCCCAGGTACCTGAATAAAATGTACCCCACAAAAGAAAATGTTGTGTCTGTGGGAGACACGGAATAAGACGTCACACCCATTTTTTTGTCCCACATGTTCTGCATCTTCTGCTGCTATCAATAGTGGACTATTAGTCTAGGGCAGTGTTTCTGAACTCCTGTCCTCAAGGCGCCCCAACAGGTCATGTTTTCAGGATTTCCCTCAGATGAAACGGCTGTGGTAGCTACTAAGGCAGTGAAACTGATCAAATCACCTGTGCAAAATAATGAAAAGCCTGAAAACATGATCTGTTGGGACGCCTTGAGGACTGGCGTTGAGAAACACTGATCTAGGGTACAGCATGGCACAGTCTAGGGTACCTCACAGCACTAAATTCTGCACAAGAAGGGTATCTAAAGATGTTAGATAGTCAGGAAACTGTCTATGACATTTTGAGAGTCCCTAAAATCAAAGGCTGGAAATGTTATAGTTCAAAAAAGTAAAATTACAAAATAAGTTAAAAAAAAGCAAAAAATAAATAAAACAGTAAAAAAAAAAGTTGTTTTATTGAGTTAATATTATATTGTTACTGTGTGTCATTGTTAACTGTTTTTGTTTGCTTTGCAGAAATGCCTATCAGCTGCAGCACTAATCTGTGTATTCTAAAAGAGTGCTGTTCTGAGGATACATACATCAGTGCCTGCAGCACTGCAGAGGGAGATTTCTCCCCCAGCAGTTTAAAAAAAGGAACGTGCCCAAAAATTCTGGAAGGCAGTTTTTGACTTGGCCTCCAAAATCTTTGATACATCTATACAGCTCAGTCCTGCTACAGCACTATTAAACCTGAAACCTGATGGAATCACACAGAATAAATTTTGCCTTCTTTAGCAGCTCTTAACAGCCACAAAACAAACCATTGCTAAGGCATGGAAAACTCAATATTTAATTCTAGCTGAAACCATACACAGAACTAATAAAGCTTTTATTCATGCTAAAATTGAAGCAATCTAAAGAGATCAAATTGGTCAATTTGAGAAACTCTGGCTTCCTTGGGTTAAGCATTGTTTACCTCCAGACACGCTATTATTGCCTTGACTATATTTTCTATTCAATTGGAATCGCATCACAACTTGCAAACCCCTCCATTCCCTTTCCCCCTTTTTCTGCCCTCTTCTCTATATCTACTCCTTTTTTTAGTTTTCTACCTTTCTTTTAATAGCGTGCGGTACTAATAAACACATTATCGCTTCTTTTTTTAGTATATACCTATTAGATTGATATCCTTATTACTGCTCTCGCAAAATGAACCAATAGTCACTAGCTTACTTTTTTCCTTCTGATGGAATTTGCTAATGCTTTTGATGTAATACTTTATTGGTTTATTCGTTGCTCTACTCGTTACATTTTTACATTGTTATGTACTCATCCTGTTCAAAAAAATATACATTTAGCTTTATTACAATTTGAATATTGTATCACCATCCTTGTATGTACTCAGTCTGTCAATCTTTGTCATATATAAAAAATAATAAACAAATTTTACGAGAAAAAAAAAGAACCTGTATGCCCATTATTAGGAGAGTGGGCTGATCAGCGTGCAGTAGTTCCTATGCTTTGGCATATACTTTTTTCACCTTTCTCTGGCAGAGATTTCTTCATCTACATGGATCGATGCGAATGGAGGAATTCAGCCCATGGGGTGAATAAAAAAAAGAACATTACATGTAGGTCCAACATTAGGAGTGTGGCAAAAACTCCTAATGCTAGCCATGCATGTAATATTTTTAGAGGCCATAAAATGCCAGGACAGTTCAAACACCCCCAAAATGACCCCTTTTTGGAAAGTAAACATCCCAAGGTATTTGCTGAGAGGCATTTTGAGTCTTTGGAAGATCTTATTTTTTGCCACTTTTTGGAAAATTAGAAAAAATATATTTTTTTTGTATTTACACAAAGTTGTCACTTTACTAAGATATTTCCCACACACATGTCATGGGTATATGTGGCATTACACTACAAAACACATTCTGCTCCTTCTCCTGAGTATGGGGATACCACATGTGTAAGATTTTTTGGGAGCTTAGCCTTGTACTGGGCCCAAAATCCAATGACCACCTTCAGGCTTTCAAAGGGCAAAACTTGCACATTTTATCTCCTGTCTACCTATTACAATTTAGGAGGCCCTAAAATGCCAGGATAGAACAAAAATGCCAGGATAGAACAAACACCCCTAACATTCCCTTTTTGAAAAGTAGGCAATCCAAGGTATTTGCTAAGAGGTATGGTGAGTATTTTGTAGATCTCATTTGGTGCCACAAGTTTTTGGAAAATTAAGAAATAAAATGAAAATGTATTATTTGTTTTCTTTTTTCTTTTTTCAAAACCTTGTGACAAAAAATGAAATTTGCAAAACACTCAACATGCCTCTTATCAAATACCTGGGAGTGTCTACTTTCTAAAAAGGGGTAATTTGGGGGGTGCCTGAACTGTCCAGGCATTTTGGGTCTTCAAAACTGTGATAGGTAATCAGGAAATATAATGTGGAAGTTACACACTTTGAAAGCCTGAAGGTAGTCACTGAATTTTGGGCCCCTGTACATGGCTAGCCTCCCAAAAAGTCTCTCACATGTGGAATCCCCATATTCAGGAGAATTGTCAGAATGTGTTTTGGGATGTAAGTCCACATATGCCCATGACATGTGTATGAAATATCTAATTCAGGTGACAACTTTGTGTTAAAAAAAAAAGAGAATAGTTTTGTTTTGTCATTTTCTAAAAACTTGGTAAAAAATAAAATCTTCCATGGACTGAACATGCCACTCAGCAAATACCTTGGGGTGTCTATTTTCCAAAAGGGAGGCATTTGGCAGGTGTTTGTACTCTTCTGGCATTTTAGCACCTTAAGAAATAGATGATATGTAGTCAGAATGTCAGAGCTGCGTAAATTCCAGTATATATACCATAGTTTATAGACGCCATGGCTTTTATACAAACCAATAAATATACACTTATTTGTATATACAATTGCTTTAACCTTTCCTGTATGCCTTCTTTAAGCCTCCTAGCTGGTCTATGATGTTGCTAATTACTTTTAAGCACCAAATGCTAGCATGGGGAGGTAGGAGGGGCAGAACAAAGATTGACATTTACAGACAAAGTTTGGTTTTGTGTATAACTTTAGCTGCCTATACCTCTGGATCTACTGATCACTTTGACATCCATTGTTTTTTTGAGAGCAACCTAGAAGTGGATAAGATCTGTGTGGAGTCCTTGAAAGGCTGGTTGATCCATATGCTGTTTAAGACCCTTTTTACACACTAAGGTCCACCTCAGGAGGTTAGCTCACACCCAAAGAAGTGATTGGTGGTGGAAATTATTGATTAGTGGAAAAAGCACTGAATGAAGCTTTAATTCACATGCACACTTTTCAGCTTTGATCTGTGAATTTTATTTGACACCTATTATTTAGGTGGTTGGACATTGGATTAACATTATATTTATGAGAGAACTGTACACCTGTGTACCATGTGAAGATCACATCATTATGTTTTATTGTGTTTTGAGGTTTTTTTTTTTATTTAATGATAAGCATTTTGGGGTACATATATTGTATAGGCACTTAATTTAAAGCTGAGCGCTGCACATATTCACTTATATTCTACATTTGCAAACTGAATTGTGCAGGTTTGTGACAGGCTTATGTTAACTGTGTCAAAGTGGAAAATATAAGGAATTATGGAAAAAAAACCCTGTGTCATATCGCATTCCCTGTACATAGATAAAATATGGTAAAAAAATGTGAATTTTACAGTATGGTCCTTCAGAAAGTAAATCACAAAAAAGAATAATTAAATCGACTGCTAAATGAGTGTTCCTTGTTACATTAGTGAATTGGAGAAGGAGCTTGGACTGGAATCTACCCCCCCCCAATCCAACGGTTCATTAAATTGACTTATACCTCTTCTATTAGCTCCCGCACCAAAGAGTTCTCTTATAAATTCCTCACCAGATTGTACAAGACCCCCTACCATTTGGCCCAGATGTTCCCTACTGCTAGGGACCGCTGTTGGAGGGGATGTGATCAACGAGGCAAGTTCCTCCACATTTGGTGGTCCTGCCCTAAGATTATAGTATTTGGAAAGCCATTACCCCTTGGATAAAAAAATTGTCCCTTAGACCGGTCACAATTTTTCTGCTCCAGCTCCTCTTTCATGGGATCCCATCTTCCATGAAGGCCTATAAAAGAAGTGTAATACCCCATCTAATAAATTCTGTAAAGATTCTAATCCCCAGATTCTGGAAACAATCTAATTGGCAGATGTTATCTGATTGGAAAAGGGAAGTGGGTGTCATTATGGAGGCTGAACGCTGGATACACACTGCTAGGGACTAGGGATGAGCCGAACACCCCCTGTTCGGTTTGCACCAGAACATGCGAACAGGTAAAAAATTTGTTCAAACACGCGAACACCGTTAAATTCTATGGGGCACGAACATGAATAATCAAAAGTGCTAATTTTAAAGCCTTATATGCAAGTTATTGTCATAAAAAGTGTTTGGGGACCTGGGTCCTGCCCCAGGGGACATGGATCAATGCAAAAACAAGTTTTAAAAACGGCCGTTTTTTCGGGAGCAGTGATTTTAATAATGCTTAAAGTGAAACAATAAAAGTGTAATATTCCTTTAAATTTCATACCTGGGGGGTGTCTATAGTATGCCTGTAAAGAGGCGCATGTTTCCTGTGTTTAGAACAGTCTGACAGCAAAATGACATTTCAAAGGAAAAAAAGTCATTTAAAACTACTGGCGGCTATTAATGAATTGCCGGTCCGACAATACACATAAAAGTTAATTGATAAAAACAGCATGGGAATTCCCCACAGGGGAACCCCGAACCAAAATTTAAAAAAAAAATGACGTGGGGGTCCCCCTAAATTCCATACCAGGCCCTTCAGGTCTGGTATGGATATTAAGGGGAACCCTGGCCAAAATTTAAAAAAAAAATGGTGTGGGGTCCCCCTCAAAATCTATACCAGACCCCTCAGGTCTGGTATGGATTTTAAGGGGAACCCCGCACCAAATTTTTTTTAAAAATGGCGTGGGGTCCCCCCAAAAATCCATACCAGACCCTTATCCGAGCACGCAACCTGGCAGGCTGCAGGAAAAGAGGGGGGACGAGAGAGCGCCCCCCCCCTCCTGAACCGTACCAGGCCACATGCCCTCAACATTGGGAGGGTGTGTAAGAGAACTGTCAGGATGCGCCCGGCACGCACACGTGCGCATGCACGCATTCACGGGCATTGGCAGATTTCCTTGCGCAGGAACACACATCTGACCACAATTGGCACCTGACAGCCTATTTAAGGGTTGCTCTGATTTCTGACAGGTGCTGCTTGATCTTCAGCTGTGTCCTGAGATTCTGAAACCCTGTTTGTTTGACTTGACTTCCTGTTGCTGAAACCCTGGCCTTCCTTACCCTGTTTCTGGACTCTGATTACTCTGATTACTGTTTCATGATCCTGGCTTCCTGTTTGACCTTGCTCCTGTTTATACCTTGGTACCTCACTGCCCGCACGTTACTGAACCCGGCTTACCTGATGACCTCGCTCCTGTCTCCTGTTTGGCTCCACACTGTTTCCGAGTACCTGTGCTCCTCGCTCCTATCTCCTGTTTGGCTCCACGCTGTTTCCGAGTACCTGTGCTGGCCGTCCATCCTCTCACCTGTGCTGGTTCCAGCTCTTCACCAGAAACCCTGCCTGCACTTCCCAGTCTGCAACACTTCCGGCAAGTTCTGCACGCTGCATTCACAGGCACTCATGTTCCTCCTGATCCTTGCCACCATCTGTTCCATCTCCAGTGGGGCTTGGATTGGAGATACAAGAGAGGCTGACCTCGTCATTTCAGACTCCTACCAGGTACGTGACAGGGTGCTTTGGGGTAGGCATCCCCACAACCCTTGCCCGGTGGTTGTGGGGGTGTGCGGGCGGGGGGCTTATCGGAATCTGGAAGCCCCTTTAACAAGGGGACCCCCAGATCCCGGCCCTCCCCCCTGTGTGAAATGGTAAGGGGGTACAAAAGTACCCCTACCATTTCACAAAAAAATTGTCAAAAATGTTAAAAATGACAAGAGACAGTTTTTGACAATTCCTTTATTTAAATGCTTCTTCTTTCTTCTATCTACTTTCTTCTATCTTCTATTTTCTATCTTCCTTCGGTTTCTTCCTCCATCTTCTTCTTCTTCTGGTTCTTCTGGTTCTTCTGGTTCTTCCTCCGGTGTTCTCATCCGGCATCTTCCTCCGCAGCGCCGGCATCTTCTTCCCTTCTTCTTCTCGGGCCGCTCCACATCCACCATGATGGGTGGCTCCCGCTGTGTGATGCTTCTCCTCTTCTGACGGTTCTTAAATAATGGAGGGCGGGGCCACACGGTGACCTTGCCCCCCTCTGACGCACGGTGACTTCCCTGTCCTCCCCCCTCTGACATCACGGGGAATGCCACAGGGAAGTCCCCATCAAGTCCCCGTGCATCAGAGCAGGGCGGGGTCACCGGGTAATGGGGACAAGGTGTTTTGGGGGGCTACCCCAAAGCACCCTCCCAATGTTGAGAGCATGTGGCCTGGTGCAGTTCAGGAGGGGGGGCACTCTCTCGTTCCCCCTCTTTTCCTGCGGCCTGCCAGGTTGCGTGCTTGGATAAGGGTCTGTTATGGATTTTTGGGGGGACCCCACATCATTTTTTTAAAAATTTTGGCGCGGGGTTCCCCTTAAAATCCATACCAGACCTGAAGGGTCTGAATACAACAGATTTTATTATCAATGCAACAGTGTAAAACAAAGGGTGGATTACATATATGTGGGGAAGGTAGAACTCACAAAAATATGTGTCAATGAATAAGATCAAAAGGAAACGCTAAAAGCACAATTATCCAAATGTCCAATAATATATGTTAATTACCGGGTATTTATTTTTTGTACAATTCCAGCATTACTATGCCGGTGTTTTATTCCTGTCCTAAATGTTGGACCCAATGTTTTGTTTAACAGTTCCCATTAATGATGCCGTGAGCCATATGTGGGGTGTCTGTGCTTTATCTGGACCAAAAGATTTTTATTTTATCTATTCTTATGTGTGATTTACTTGGTGAGGGGGATACCACTCAAATCCCATTTTATTACCATATTGTTTCTGTGTTAAAGTGGAAATAAACTCTCCTATCATTTACAGCCAAGGAAGGTGCCTATCCCCTGTTTGATCTTCAGTTGCCATGGCGCTGCACATGCAATCAGTTAGTTATGATACCAGACATTGAATAGCTTGACAGTTCAGTTGGGAGCAAAAGCAACTGTGATAGTTATTATTCACAACATGCTATTAATATAACTGTTTTGGAAAATAGTTAAATCAATGGGTTTAGCTCCACTTTAAATTGAAAAGTACTGTATTTATTGGAGTATAACACTCACTTTTTCACCATGAAAATCAGGTGCAAATAGCGTGTGCGTGTTATACGCCAATACTTCAACTTTAGCTGCCTCAGAGGGGACGGGGGGGGGCGGGATGAGCGCCGTCAGATTATATACAGTGAGAATCTCCTGTTTGCTTGGCGGCCTCTGTAATAGGAAGTCTCGTCTCCTGGGCCTCCATTGGGCCACTGTTGTGTCTATCATAGGAGATTCTCACTGTATGTAATCTGTCAATGCTTGTCCCGCCCCCCTCACTGTCCCCTCTAGGCTGCAGATGGACATCAATCAGGCTGCACTGATGGCAATGGTGAGGCTGCTGCATTGAAGGCAGTGGTGAGGCTGCTGCATTGATGGCAATGGAGAGGCTGCTGCATTGATGGCAATGGTGAGGCTGCTGCATTCATGGCAATGGTGAGGCTGCTGCATTCATGGCAATGGTGAGGCTGCAGATGGGCATTGATGGCAATGGTGAGGCTGTAGATGGGCACTGACCCTTATTGTGCTTCAAAGTTCCTTATTTAAAATGTAAGTCTTTTCCTGAAACTTTCCTCCTAAAATGAATGTGCGTGTTATACGCCTGTGTGTGTTATACGCCGATAAATACGGTAAATGTTGATGACAGGGTCATTTTGAATCTTGAATCTTGAATCTTTGAAATATTTCAAAAGTCAATTAAACTTTTCTTTAAGCTTTAACATTTCAGTTTGAACTATAGCCGAATTTAAGTGTTTAATGGAAAAACAAGTGTTTAGCAACAAATATAATTAATTGAGACATTGTTGATACATGCTGCCTTTAAATATAACCCAGTTGGTTTGGTCATTTGCAATTTGTACATGATATTCATGTTTATAGATAATGTAACACTGCAACACAGTTTTAAAATACATTCATTATTTCAGAATATGCAGTACAGTTATACATATATATACACACACACACACATATATTTACAGTATATATTATATGGCAGTACAACCTCCTATGCAATAGTATCAGTATTATAACACAACTGTATTTGCATGCAACAATGCTCAGCTACTTATTGTGGCACATGCTCTCTCAGCATTTGTTGTTGTCCCATATTTATGAAGATGATAGATATTTTGTTGGTCTAACACAAGAAACCTCATTGCTGTAGCCCAGGGAACACTGCTCTGCTATGACTTACAGCTTCGCTTGAGCATGTTAAGGGTTCTTGCAGCTCTTTTCAAAGCTGCCAATGCTAGCCTGGGAATTATGGTAATGCGCCACTTCTGAGCCCTCGGCAGGATTTGCAACAGAGAAATCACATCAGCCTATGCTGATTAACAATTCCATTCCATCCAGAGATTTATATAAAAAAACTATCTTACATTTTGCTTTTTAATAAGAATGATCACTATCTCAAATTGAGTCCCAGTAAATTTTAATAAAGGCCCAAGGTTGAGTGGCATTTTGCATGCTGATTTAGCTGTGATTGCCTGCTTTTGATGAGCACTGGGCTGGCATATATAGCTTTCCACAGAGCAGGTTTAAAGACCAATACTCAGGAAAAGGATAGCAAATTGTGATAAAAATGAAAACTTCTTGCAGTATTTCTCTGGTTCTTATTTATCAAACTTCGTACTCAAAACTCAGCCACACAGTACCAATTGTATAAAGCAGAACATACAAGCAACTTCATTTTGCAAAACACAGTTTACCACTGCTCTACAAGCATGGTGAATTCAAATCTGCACTTTTTTACATTTGGGATGACATGTACACAAAGACACAAACATACATATGCTATTAATATTTAAGTGGTATGATCACAGATGCTTGATAATGATCAAAATATCAGTAACATTAAAGTTAATTTAGAACATTGTATATATACAGTATATACCTTCTGTATTGAACTGTATTCTAATTGTACTGTTCCCCTGTAGATTGTAAAGTGCTGCGTAAACTGTTGGCACTATATATAAATCCTGTATAATAATGATAACATAGGGTGGTGTTCTGTAGCTCATGGATGGAAATTGTGCTGAAAGATAAGACTGTTTATAATACAATGTAGAGTACACAGGACAGCAATGGATTTCCGGCAGGATCAAAAGGTATATTTTGTACTTATAGAACAGATATAACAGAACACTTTCAAAGGTATATTAACCAGATGAAAAAGAACATATAAAAGGATTCCACTGTTAGGGTATACATACATTTAAACTATATTATTTAGGTTCCCTGAAGTTATTTAGGTGCTATATTTTGTCCCTTAGCCATACATGAATATCCTTTGTATCTTAGAACAACTCAAAAAAGGGGACTGCATCATCACCACCACCTAATGACACAAAGACCTGAAAGAAGCTATTTTTGTCTCCTTACTGCATATATTGGCTTTTGCCATGTAATAATTGTTCAACACATGTGGAGAACAAACCCAAAAAAGTAAAATTACAGTACACTTCGAGCCTGAACTATACAAATAAACAACACATTTACCTTTGTTTCAAGATAAATGCAAACTAGAAATAAACAAACAATTAGAAAAAATAGAACTCCACGTTCTTGACAATTTTCCTAGCCCCTTTGAAATCTGATTCTCCAAGTTAAAATACAAAAATATACTGGCCATTGCAAATTAACAATAATTAGTAAGAACATTTTATTCTCTTTCTGCTTTGGGTACTTATTGGGTGGTCTCTCTGCTATAGTCACATCATAAGTCCTCATAAGGGCTGTAATTAGACACAGTCTACCAATCTCATACTGTAAGCAAGAATGGACATTTCTGGGGTTGTTCTGCGCACCCATAAAGGATGCCATGCTTTAATTTTTTACCAGTTTCAGAAAGCTATACCTATTTGCTGATTTATAAATTTATAAGAAATGTAATTGTTGGTAATACTAAATTACAAAAAAAATATGTGTAGCATATCCTTTAAGGTATTTATAAGTATAAGACGGTCGTCAGAGAAAATACCATCTTCAGTTATGTAAAATGAGTGAAAGATAAACATACATGAACAGTGCAACCCACTAAAAATGTTTTTAGGTATTTCTTCCCTGGGACCATCTTTATCTCCAGGGAACAACAATCATTTTCTAGAGAAATCCATGCTCGATGCTTCATTCTTCCATGAGATACAGTATATTTGTTAATACCTTCAACCATGCCACAACTAAATCAAGTTTAGATTACACATTTTTCTTCACCATTTATTTTAGATTGGTATTTTGATGATGATGAAATCCTGCAGGTGATTCTACCATTACTATACCCAAAAATAAGGTGTACAAAGAAATATATTAGTAAAATGTAATTTCACATACTAGCCTGTACTCTGTGAAATAAGGGAATGAACCACTCGTTGGCTTCCATTGAGGCAAGAATCGTATCTGTAATATGTATACAGCCATATCTGTTTGCTACTTATGGAGAAGACTTTACTTTCCTACAGGGAAATGTGAAAGCTGATGTAAGCAAAAACTTTCTGTATGTCTTTGGACCTAGGATAAGGTTTCCACTCATCCAAATAATCCAAGGAGCTTGCATATATCCTAAAGTCATTTATTCATGCATTTTAGCTAGTATGCAGTACAAGTATGTTATACAGTATATGTCATGGTTTGTGGTATCTATAAAATGGAGGCGTGCTTTGAGGACACTGGATTCTGTATGGTTTTGGAAGCTCTCTGAAATGGCAAACAGTTTCAAAATATTTCTCCTCTCAGTAACTTTAGAATTAATTATTTTTATTCTCAGTGAGACTTATCAAACATGTAGTGTTCAACCAACTATCTGTATTCTATGATCCTTATCACAAAATGTGTGGAGGGGGCCAAAGAACAAAATTAAACATTTTTCAGTATCTAATATATGTATATTCAGTGTAAAATGTTGCTCCAATATATTTGCAGTCTTGTGAAATTTAGGGCTCAGTTTGAGCAAGTAACACAAATCAAGTTCTAGCTAACTCAGCATCAACTAGCCTTATTTGAGCTCCATTTTCTGGTTATCATCATTTACATAGCCTTTTACACTTAGTCCCCTAAACCTCAGAATCAAATGTTTTGTCTTCTGGGAATTTCCTTTAAGCACAAAAAGCTTATCTCTTAAGAATTAGTTTCATTGCCTACTATGGGGGTCATTTACTAAGATTTCCAGCAAGTATGGGAGCTCTACATTTAATAGCTCCCATATAAAGTTAATTAGGACTTTAACTGGGCAGACATGCAAATGGAAAGCGCGCTATTGCCAGCGACCATGCCTGTCACATCAGCATATGCGGGAATTTTTTAAGTCAATGGGGCTTAAACCTGCAAAGTCCTCACTGAAGGCTTATATGCAAATTATTGGAAGTCCTCATTGAAGGCTTATATGCAAATTATTGACCATAAAAAGTGTAGGGGGACCTGAGTACTGCCCGGGAAACATGTATCAATGCAAAAAAAAAGTTTTTAAAACAATCGTTTTTAAAGGAGCAGTGATTTTAATGATGCTTAAAGTGAAACAATAAAAATGAAATTTTTCTTAACTTATAGTGCCTGGGGGGTCCCCTTGGTCTGCCTGTAAAGTGGCACACATGTGTGATGTGTAGAACATGCTGCAGCAATAATGACATTTCTAAAGGAAAAAAATGTAATTTAAACTTGCTTGTGGCTGTAATGTATTGCCGGTTCCCGGCAATATAGATAAAAAAAATGAAAAAAAAATGGCATGGGTTTCCCCCAGTACATACTAGGCCCTTCGGGTCTGGTATGGATTTTAAGGGGAACCCCACGCCAACATTTTTTTAAAAATTGGCGTGGGGTCCCCCCAAAATCCAGACCCTTATCCGAGCATGCAGCCTGGAGGTCATTGATTATTTATAACAGTGATCATCACTGTTATAAGAAATCATACTGTACCGCGCTCTTCATCAAAAGCTGGAAATCTCTTGATCAACCGCACAAACCAATCCATCTACGTACTTCTCACAAATCTTACTCTAGTAACTCGATGAAAATTTTGGCCATCTTCCAAAAGCATTTGGAGGAACTCTACTCCTCACCCTCTGGATTCAACGAGGCACGTGCGTCCAGAATTTTTCTCCCACCTTAGATTCCCATCCATGTCAGTGTCTCAACAGTTGACACTAGATCAACCTATCCATGAGCTTGAAATCCAAAATGCTATTAAATCCTTAAAACCGAATAAACGCCCAGGGCCTGATGGCTTCACAGCCTTCTACTACAAGCACTTTGTGGACCCTCTTACCCCCCTACTGTCTAGAACCTTTAATTCTATCCTGAAGGGCCACTCCTTCTGTCCAGACTCTGTCTCAGCTATTATTTCCATGATACTCAAACCCCAATCAGATGATTCCTCTTGGACCAATTACTGCCCAATCTCATTATTGAACATTGACATAAAAAATCATCTCATCTCGGCTAAATTTAATTATAGCTTCCATCATCCATAAGGACCAGGCAGGGTTCATCCCTGTGAGACAAGCTGGTGACAATGTCTGTTGGGCAGTTTTGTTAGTTCAGACGGCACAATCTCGCCATGTTCTGACATGCTTTGTGTCCCTAGATATTAAAAAAGCTTTTGACTCAGTTTCCTGGCCCTACCTACAATTTGTACTGCGTAAATGGGGATTTGGGCCCCACTTCCTCACATAGGTCTCCTCCCTATACACTTTCCCCTCCACGTGCATTAAATATGCTGGTAATAAATCAGCCTCTTTTCCAGTATGTCGCGGAACAAGACAAGACTGCCCTCTATCTCCACTCTTGTTTGCCCTTCCCATCGAACCCCTTGCCCAAGCAATACGTTCCAATCCAAATATTAAGGGCTTGAACTAAATGGTCATACTAGCCCATAAGCTGAGCTCACAAGATGTCTGCACCTCTGGGAGTGATTAACATAATCATAAAATAACCAATAAAATACAATGTTAAATCCATTAATTAAAATATAATTTAATATCTCCCACCCTAATAAAGAATCTCTAAAAAGCTCACCATATTACTATACTGCCTAGTAGAATCCAATCCCTACATATATATCTCTAAAGACCACTCTTTATCATTTAAAATCTTTTTCTTCACACCCTCTTGATCAGTGACTCTAATTCACTCTTATGCTCTGTACACACGATCAGATTTTCCGACAACAAATGTTGGAAGTGAGCTTGTTGGCGGAAAGTCCTGCCGTGTGTATGCTCCATCGAACATTTTTTGTTGGACTTTCCGCCAACAAATGTTGGCTAGCAGGTTCTCAAATTTTCCGCCAACAAATTGTTGTCGGACTTTCCAATCATTTGTACACAAGTGCGTCGGACAAAAGTCCACGCATTCTCGGAATCAAGTACAAGCCGGAGATATAACTAGCATTCATAATGGAGATACCACGTACGTCTTGTACGTCACTACGTTCATAATTGTTGGCCAACATTTGTGTGACTGTGTGTATGCAAGACAAGTTGGTGCCAACATCCTTCAAACAAAAATCCACAAATTTGTTGTCGGAAAGTCCAATCGTGTGTACGGGGCATTAAAATTTACAGATAGGTTTTCTGTTTAGTAACCAGTAGGTCGTTCTATCAGATAATAACCTCTCCATTTCTTCTGTGTAATGTTTTTTGGTCATCAAAACAATCCCTCTCCCCCTTGTCTACTGGTCGCATAATTATATTCTTCCTATCCTCTAGTTGTTGGATATACCTCTCTTAATATGTTGGGGATCTGGTACTTTCTTAATTTTGAGTGTGTCCAACTCGTTAGCTACCATATCGAGAAAAACTTCCAAATGTTTATTATCGGGGGGATTGAAAATAGATTTGTTCCTCAAATTAGTGTGATGACCTATTGAGTTATGTGATGAAACGTTGGCCGGTTTAGACAAAAAATATTTTATAATGTTCAAAGTACGGACATATTTCTGAATGTTAATATACAGTATCTTACAAAAGTGAGTACACTCCTCACATTTTTGTAAATATATTATTATACATTTTCATGTGACAACACTGAAGAAATGACACTTTGCTACAATGTAAAGTAGTGATTTTACATCTTGTATAACAGTGTAAATTTGCTGTCCCCTCAAAATAATTTAACACACAGCCATTAATGTCTAAACCACTGGCAACAAAAGTGAGTACACCCCTAAGTGAAAATGTCCAAATTGGGCCCAATTAGACAGTTTAGTAGGGGTGTTAAATTTGGTGTTATCGCTCTCACTCTTTCACACTGGTCACTGGAAGTTCAACATGGCACCTCATGGCAAAAATTCTCTAAGGATCTGAAAAACAGAATTGTTGCTCTACATAAAGAGGGCCTAGGCTATAAGAAGATTGCCAAGACCCTGAAACTGAGCCGCAGCACGGTGGCCAAGACCATGCAGTGGTTTAACAGGACGGGTTCCACTCAGAGCAGGCCTCACCATGGTTGACCAAGGAAGTTGAGTGCATGTGCTCAGCGTCATATCCAAAGGTTGTCCTTGGGAAATAGACGTATGAGTGCTTCCAGCATTGCTGCAGTGGTTGAAGGGGTGGAGGGTCAGCCTGTCAGTGCTCAGGCCATATGCCGTACACTGCATCAAATTGGTCTTCATGGCTGTCGTCCCAGAAGGAAGCTTCTTCTAAAGATGATGCACAAGAAAGCCTGCAAACAGTTTCCTGAAGACAAGCAGACTAAGTACATGGATTACTGGAACCATGTCCTGTGGTCTGATGAGACCAAGATAAACTTATTTAGTTCAGATGGTGTCAAGCGTGTCTGGCGGCAACCAGGTGAGGAGAACAAAGACAAGTGTGTGTCTTGCCTACAGTCAAGCATTGTGGTGGGAGTGTCATGATCTGGGGCTGCATGAGTGCTGCCAGGACTAAGGAGCTACAGTTCATTGAGGGAACCATGAATGCCAACATGTACTGTGACATACTGAAGCAGAGCATGATCCCCTCCCTTCAGAGACTGGGCAGCAGGGCAGTATTCCAATATGATAACGACCCCAAACACACCTCCAAGACAACCACTGCCTTGCTAAAGAAGCTGAGGATAAAAGTGATGGACTGTCCAAGCATGTCTCCAGACCTAAACCCTATTGAGCATCTGTGGGGCATCCTCAAACGGAAGGTGGAGGTCTCTAATATCCACCAGCTCCGTGATGTTGTCATGGAGGAGTGGAAGAGGACTCCAGTGGCAACCTGTGAAGCTCTGATGAACTCCATGCCCAAGAGGGTTAAGGCAGTGCTGGGAAATAATGGTGGCTGTCACGGAACGCCCCACACTCCGCTTGAGTGCTTCCGTCATATACCGCTTCCTAAGTTCTGGAACACGAGTCCAATGGATCTGGCCATAGGAACACCAAGAACTAGACAACACCAGTCTTGGAGTACATCAGAACTACCTTTATTTTGAGATCTCACAGACCTTTATACAGCAGGGATGACTCAAAGCTAACCTAATTAACATGACCTAATTTACTACAAAATGTACCCATACCAGATGACAGTCTTGTGGGCACCGAGCTTCACACATTAATACAATTAACAATACAAACAACAATCTCCCCCCTCCTCAGCCTAGACCATTCGTCTATTAGCCAGTGCTGGTGGCTAATGTGATCAGCTCTCTCAATTAACATAAACACATGTTGATAACACCAGCATCTCCTCACAGGATGTGTCCCAACAGAATGAATCAGTCTTATCAGCAGGGGGCTGCTGGAGGAATCCCCCCTCCCTCTTCAGGGACACAAATCTACAGTAAGGAGTCCCCATACAATATATACATGACTGAGTCCGATTAATACAGTTCAGACTGGATTTCTCATTCACCTCAAATGCTAGGGCCCATAATCGGTGGGCAACAGGCTTGCATACAGTCCTCTCCAACAGCCTCTGCTCCGGCCAGGTCCGTGACATTTCTCCCCTTTCGGCAGGAGACTAACACAGGAGGAGACCCCAGACGGGTTGACTCCGAAGTTAGTCCATAGTTCCAGTCCTCTACTGCCTGTACCCACACAGTACCCCAAACAAATTATTCCAAACAGTGTATTACTCACCCAGCCATCCTCTGCCTCTCTCAGAGAACATATCTGCCGCTGGGGAGAGGCCCGGACTGGCCCTTCTCCCTGGAATCCTTTCTGCCGCTGGAGAGAAGACAGGGGGACTGGGCTCACTCCATCCTGCTGTTGGGGATCTGGGCCGACTGCCCAGCATCCCTGGGGTATACAGGTGGGGACTGAAGCCCCATCAACCGACACCAGATCAAGCTGCAGTTGTGAGGTGATGACTGCATTCTCTCCTTGGATCCTGATCTGCAGCTCGCGATAGACTGCCACCTCCTCACCTTGGGCCTCCACAATTGCTGCAGGTGTGGGGCAGAGGTCTTGGACCCTCTGTCCGGTTGCCAGCACTTCTGCTGGGGGTTTGCCAGGTGGTTCCTCCTCTACAGAAACGTCTATTAAATCCCCAGTCTCTGGAATTGGTAAAAGTGTGGGACAGAGGTCTTGGACCCTCTCTTCAGTTACCAGATCTTCAGCTGGAGAAGTTTGTTTTAACTCCATAGATGCTGCTGGCAGAAAATCACATGTCCCTGTCAGTGTTGTGGGAGAAAGGCTGACTACCTCTTCTCTCAGGAAGGCTGAAGCCACTGTTGGTGCTGGGCAGAACACAGTGAACTTTGGCCCTGATAGCAGCTCTTCTGCTGGAGGCTTATCAGGTTGTTCTTCCTCAGCAGAAAAGTCTATTAAATCCTCTACCTCTATAACTGGTGTCTGTGGATAGAGGTTCACCATCTCCTGTCTGTGGAACTCAGAAGATGCCATCAGTGCTGAGCAGAGCGCAATGAAGTTTGGCCCTAATCCCAACTCTTCTGCTGGGGGCTCACCCGATGGTTCTTCCTCAGCAGAAAAGTCTATCAAATCCCCTGTCTCTGCAACTGGTGTCTGGGGATGGAGGTTCACCATCTCCTGTCCATGGAACCCAGAAGATGTTATCAGTGCTGGGCAGAGGTTAGCAGAGCTCTGCCCTGTTGTCAGCACTTCAGTTTTGGGGATGGCAATCTCCAGATTTTCCACTGCAGATTCTCTGGCATGCTGCTGGACAGGCACATTCCTCCATCCAAGATCATCCCATGCAGAAACAGGATCATCAAGGTCAGTCAGCACTTGCTGCATCCGCCATAAGACCTCCGCCTCCATAGCTGTGGGGGCAGGTTGGCAAAGTACACTATCGCTCTGCCACATTGCTGACTCTTCAGCCAGGATTTCAGGGTTGTCAGCTGGTATTTCCTGATAGTCCCAGGCAAAGGGAGCCCAGCCCTGGCACTGAGCAATGTCTAGCAGCCGTCTGTAGGCGATCTCTAGCTCCCATTCCTGAACGGCCAGAAACTCCAAATCTTCCTGTGCCCAGTGCACTTCCGAAATGTTCAGTAGCCCTTCTCTGAAATCCATGATTTCGTCCACCCGCCGCTCCAAATCACTCCCAAAGTTAGGGTCCCCTGTCAGCTTCACAAACAACAGTCCCAAGCCGCCGTAGCTTAAGCCTTCCGTTGGGCTGTCATCCGCTATCCAGGGACATGCTTGAGATACATGCCACCGGAGGGCTCTGTAGCTCTCATCCAGCTTCATCTCTGCCCAGACCAGCCTGCTTAATTCAGCTGTCTGCTTCTTGTGTGGTTTTTCTCCCAAAAACCGCACCCGCAGTCCGTACTGCGACCAGTACTTTCCTCGATGGAGGGGAGAACTTTTCCCTGGTGTCGCTGCGCACGGGCTAGCGCTTCCTTCCAGAGTTTGCAGCGAATAGAATCACACCATCCCAGCAGGACCTGCTCCGATACTGGTCCTCTGTGCTGTATCTGCATCTCTCGCAACCTCCTTCTGAATTCCTCATCCATGGCGGCTGGTATCTGTACCTCTCCTCTTCTGCTATCTGGACCTTGGATCCAGATGGAAGTTTGGATGTCCCAGACTTCAGGAAGCTTTCCCGCTGCTTGCCACCAATGTCACGGAACACCCCACACTCCGCTTGAGTGCTTCCGTCATATACCGCTTCCTAAGTTCTGGAACACGAGTCCAATGGATCTGGCCATAGGAACACCAAGAACTAGACAACACCAGTCTTGGAGTACATCAGAACTACCTTTATTTTGAGATCTCACAGACCTTTATACAGCAGGGATGACTCAAAGCTAACCTAATTAACATGACCTAATTTACTACAAAATGTACCCATACCAGATGACAGTCTTGTGGGCACCGAGCTTCACACATTAATACAAATAACAATACAAACAACAATCTCCCCCCTCCTCAGCCTAGACCATTCGTCTATTAGCCAGTGCTGGTGGCTAATGTGATCAGCTCTCTCAATTAACATAAACACATGTTGATAACACCAGCATCTCCTCACAGGATGTGTCCCAACAGAATGAATCAGTCTTATCAGCAGGGGGCTGCTGGAGGAATCCCCCCTCCCTCTTCAGGGACACAAATCTACAGTAAGGAGTCCCCATACAATATATACATGACTGAGTCCGATTAATACAGTTCAGACTGGATTTCTCATTCACCTCAAATGCTAGGGCCCATAATCGGTGGGCAACAGGCTTGCATACAGTCCTCTCCAACAGCCTCTGCTCCGGCCAGGTCCGTGACAGTGGCCACGCAAAATATTGACACTTTGGGCTCAATTTGGACATTTTCACTTAGGGGTGTACTCACTTTTGTTGCCAGCGGTTTAGACATTAATGGCTTTGTGTTGAGTTATTTTGAGGGGACAGCAAATTTACACTGTTATACAAGCTGCAAACTCACTACTTTACATTGTAGCAAAGTGTCATTTCTTCAGTGTTGTCACATGAAAAGATATAATAAAATATTTACAAAAATGTGAGGGGTGTACTCACTTTTGTGAGATACTGTATGTCTGAAATGTATTTAGATTGGTAACTGGAGCAAATTTGAGCCCCCTATCTAGGACGTTTAACTACTCTTTAGAGAGACCTATGTCACTGAGGTTATAAATCCCTTCTCCTAGTTCCGCTTTCTTTTATTGAATCCTTTTTCCTGCCCGTTTGCCTCTCCTCCTTCTTTTGGTGTTCCATACCTGTTTCCAATGTATACCTGTGTTAAAGACCCCCAGGCTCGGGGCTTAAAATCTATCATCTGCACTCAGCTATTAGACCCCCCCAGACACTCTTCCCTTTGCTTTGCAAAAGGAAGCTGATCTGGACCTCTAGCTAGATGCAAAAGACTGGCCTGACCAGGGCTGGCACTACCACTAGGCGGACTAGGCAGCCGCCTAGGGCGCACTGCTGCCTAGGGCACCTGGCCACTGGTGACCCTCTTCCCTCTCTCTGCAGCCAGCAACTAAGTCAGTCTCAACACAACAGGGAGCCGCTCCTGGGTCCCTCTGTACAGTGTCAGAGGTGCAGCAGCAGAGAACTGTGTCTGTGTCCCGAATTAATTGAATGGAGGAAGGAAAGGAAACATCTGCTGCGTGCCTCTGATCATCACAGTGCCAGACTGCCAGTGACCTGTTTCTCTGTGTTTCACTGTCACGTTGTCACCACCAGCAGTCTCTGATCATGTACCACTACAGCCAGCCGGCTTTGCCTCTCTCTCTGCCCAGTCCCATATGCCACACGGTCTGCCCCCCCCCACAACTACGCCTCTTCCCCTCCCTCAACCTTTCCATCGATATCCAGGGCTCGGTCCTTTTAGCCTCGGCTGTGTGGGCACTCTGCAGGATCAAAGCGCTCTCCTCCCGGGACAACACTGCCAACATCCCCTGCTGGTAAGCGACTTCATCCCCAGCCCAGCCTGCCTTTAGTATCTGTGTCTTCAGACAATTGTACAGCCCCTGCGGTAGTGAGAACAGGAAATGAGAGAGAGCTGGGACAAAACCCCTCCTCCTTCCCCCGGGCAATCTGAGACCTCTGTTATTTCTCCTCAGCTCAGTTCTCCTCCCAGTGAGGCTGTCAGCACCTGTAGTGAAGCCTGGAGAACAGGCACATGTCCCGCATGATGCTACAGCCCAGTCAGAAGAAAGTAGCTGAAAAACAGGTCACCAGGCAAACCATGTGTACTGTGCAGGGTCTGAGCCATGAAACATGACACCAGGGGTGGCCGGGGATCTGCACATACAGAATCCTGACAGTCTTTGTAATGGGATTAAAGCGGGGGTCCACCTATCTATCGTTTTTTTTTTTTTTTTTAGTTCATTCACAAACTTTTCTTCTCAGCATTACATACTCACATATTGTGTGTAATATGTCCGCCTGTGTCAGATTTCGTCAGAAAGAATAACTTATATTATTCACTGCAGGCGGTTTCCATCTTCATTGTGGGCATTTGAAGCCTACAAGCATTTATTTCCTGGATGTGGTGAATGCTGTGCTCCCAGCATTCACCGCTCATTCCCGCACATGCTCAGTGGCATCCTGGGAAGCCTGAGACTAGCTCCCAGGAGTCTGGGAGAGGCTAGAAACATGCCTACTCCCACGGGAGGAGAACCAGGAAGTGCAAAGAAGAATAGAAAAATAAAAGGTAATTACGGCGATTTAAATTTTTTTAAACGGCATGTCAGCATCTAGGCAAGGAAGAGAATACATACAGATATTGTTCAAAATTTGGGTGGAACCCCGCTTTAAGCAGCAGACTGCAGCTTTGTGAATGATGTCCTGTCACTGCTTCAGAGCCCAGGCAGACATGCAGATGCACACAGGTTGGGTGAGATACAACCAGAGTGATGGTAGCATTGCTCATAGCATCATGTAATACTGACTGAACTGCACTCTACACATGTGTCAAATATAGTATTACTGTCCCGCACTGGTTGACAAAGCTATGCTGCTTGCTGCCTCCTGTTCAAATATTGGAGGATTTATGTGTGCTTTACACTGCTTGCAACTTTGCATTGTCCGCTTTGCTGCCAAATACAGACTGAGATCATGAATTCACTGCATCCACTTAAAATTCCTTCCGGAATGTATAAATAAAATTAGACATCCTGTGATTGTAGGGTTAGGTGGGTAATCTATACAGATGTGACTCCCCCAGCCTACATACAATGAGTGTGTTTTTTAGTGGCTCATTGTGTGTTAAAACAACATTGTCTTGAGTGGCAGTGTAGAATATTTGATATTTAATATTTATTATTATTAGCCATTGTGACACATTGTTTTTTAGATGGATTTCAATAAATGCATTATATTTTTATATTGTGGTCCAATCATGCTACATATCACAAGGTAACCTATTTTATTAGCAGCAACAATTCTTTATTGCTGCTACATTTTTGGTATTTTGGAGGGGGAAATCCTCCATGATTGTACAAATCAATGTTCAGCCATCTCTGCTCTACCATCCCAATCACTGGCCAGGCCTGGAGTGAACAGAGATGAGGGGTCCAGGGATCTGTCCTGTCCATCCTGCCTGGTGATTGCTGGCATAGACAGAGCTGATCCTCACACATCAGACTCTTAGCCCCAGTTCACACTAGAACATGATGAAGGAAAACCACCATCCATGTGCATTTCCCACACTGTATTCAAATTGCATTGCCCTTGCAATCTGCAGTGGGTGTCAGTGTAATGTTAATAAGACCCCACATGCAGGTCGCAAATGCAGTGCATTTGCCTGCACCTGATCACATGGTACAAATGGACCATGCAATTTGGTTGCAGTGCAGTTCCAAAATAGGTTCTGCACAACCTTTGTGCAATGTGGCACAATTTGAGCCCATTCAAAATGAATGGGGTCAAATCACACCACATAGAATCTCATGTGAATTACATGCAGTTTATAGTGTGAATCGAGGCTAAGTGTCACGTGTTTGTAGTGATGGCTGCCATAGATCTGGATATGTCAGTGATGACAGGAGACTGCACTGGACAACCAGAAATCTGAACTCAGGGGCGGAGCGGGGGGGCACTAAAATTAGGTTTTGCCTAGGGTGTCAAATATCCTTCCACCAGCCCTGGGCCTGACATTTGGCTAGCCGCCAAATCTTCTTCCCAAAATGTAGTAGCCTCTGAAACTAACCATAAGGTACTAATGCGCTGGTACTTAGTCCTTGCCCGGATATCGAAATCCCTTCCATCCTACTCCTCTAATTGCTTTCGAGGTTGTACTGAACGAGGCATGCACCTCCACATTTGGTGGAGCTGCCCCATAGCCCAAACATTTTTGACCAAAATCTTCCACATTATTTCTACTCTAATCAGCAGAACTCTTGACCTTGACCCCTCTATTGCCCTACTTAATAAAAAAACCTCTAGACCTGACTCGCCCCCAATTCAAATTACTTCTGCAGGTCACCACAGCTGTGAAGCAAATGATCACAAAGGACTGGAAAACCCCTACCTAAGCACATTGGAAACTAAGCATAGATCACTAGAGCGATGAGCCACGCTTAGGTGGAAGCTGTACTCCTCAATAAGGTAACTCAATTTGAAAGACTTTGGCAACCCTGGGTAGATCATTTTCTCCCCCCCGATTTAGATAGCTCTCTACTCCGCCCTTAGGTCACTTCCTTCCTAAGTATATACAGACATCGGACTCGTCTCTCCTCCCCCAACGACTCCTCTCTTCTGCTCCCTCTTTCTTTGTCCTTCCCTCTTTCCCCCTCTTTATCTCTTCTTCTTCTCTTTTTCTCAATGGTCAGATACACCTAGTTTCCCGTACTTAACCAGACTCTTTTCCCATCTCATTCCCAACACTTGTAACTAGCTCTCACTTGCGAATGCAGCCCACTGCTGGTTTCAGATCTGTGCCTCACCACTGACTCACTTTATGTTGGCTATATGTTACATCACTCACGGTTTTGAATACACTGTACTATTGCTGCTACCACTATCTTCACAACTTGGGTTGTATCCCTACTGGTTCCATGGTTTGATCTAAATTCCATGCACTATCTTTGCTCCTGAGGAGAGTTCTCCCCCTCTGTCTCTATGTCATATACTGTTTACCTTTTCCTAATAAAATGATTGAACAATAGCTTAAAGGTTAGCTGAATGGTCTCCCCCTCACAACACAGCTTGTTCCCAGATGGGGTGTCTGAGGGTGTCAGACAATCCTCCTAACCTTGAAGTCAACCATTGAAATGGATTACATTGTCTACACAGGTTTGCCCATTCATATGATCCTATTCCCTATGTCCTATTGTACGGTTGACATTGTTCACTCTCTCCCTTTCTTTTTTCTGTTCTTCCTGTAAACTTCAATAAAAATATTGAATGGTTTGTAGCAAGAGATATACAAATAAACCACCCCTGAATCTCTCTTACTCCACTGCGCCAAAGAAAAGTGCAAAGCTATATAAAAGATGTGTAAATGAATACAAAATATGTGTACATACACAGTGTACAGTGAAAAAAAGCTGCCACTTAAATAAATACATAAACTGATCAGAATCCCAAAACTATACCTCTCACACGTGTACAGATAGAGATAGCGGCGCTAATACAAATTGTGTAAAATAATGGGTCAGAGCAGTATAATGCCTATGACCCTCTACTTATGCATAAAAATATTAATAATAATAGTGTCATGAAAAATATTAATTTCATCATGAAAAGAAATTTCTTTAACACCCAGTGAAAAGTGTCACTATAAATAATAAAATACAAGAAATGAATGATCAAGTTCAACAGTTGTTTTTCAATCTTTTTGTGTGAAAAATCTTCTACTCTTCCACCACACCACCGTGATAGTGACACCACTCCCTCTGAAGAGCGCACTCACCAGATTGTATAGCCTCCCACTCTCGTGTTCCATTATTTCCATTTTATTTCCATTCCATCGTTTCCATTATTATTGAGGTGAGAGTTCTGAGAGCCTAAAATTATTGTGAAATTACTCCATATAAAGACCTATATGAACTTTTTTTTAATGAACTGATTTTTTATGATTATCTACTATATATTCTTTATTTTATTTATTTGATACTTATTGTCATCGTATATGTTATTTTTCACTATGTGTGAATAGATTTGAATACGCGAGATCACTTTTTTCAAATATTTTATTGATGTGCAATGTGAACATTTTTAGGTTTTGCTGCTATCTTTTTAAGACATCACCACACTTATACAATTTTTTATATCACCTTTATGTGTTTATTTATACACATTTTTCACTATTACTCATTTATAGCACGAAGGACACTTTCACTTACACTTTAGTCAGGATTGATCTATTTTCAAATAAACAGTATGTACCATAGTTTGTAGATTCTATAACTTTTCTACAGTCAAATAAATATGCACTGATTTGGGTTATTTTGTACCACAGAAATGAAGCAGAATACATTTCGGCCTAAATTTATGTGATGCTGAAAAGTCCCACAACTCCTTGGATTTTTAGGAAAATTAGTTTTACATAATCAAAGAACATTTTTAATTTAGTATGTAGGCTCTATTCAAAGTTTGAATTTTAGAAAATCACCTACCTTGCAATGCATATTTGTGACAGCAGAGAAGGTGGGTCTGAACACCAAGCTGCTGCACATACAATATGTGTCCATAGGGCACTGCTGTTCTTTGTTGGGAGTACACTCATTGTGCACTCTCAGCACATTCACTGAGTTGCCACCAACAGCTCACTGTTTATGATTGCGAACTGGCAGGACAGGCTCCCGGGATTATGTGACCACTGTGACAGCTAATTACAGTGATGATATGTTCTGAAAGCCTGCCTCTGGCTTCTACCATTAGGACCCACTTAAAGGCAGCAGAAAGGGGCTAAAGTGAAGTCGTACTCCATTTTAAAGTTTTAAAGAGAAGCCCTGCCTTAGAGCAAAATACACAAGATGCTAGAATTTACCCATAGAAACAGATAAAATGTAAATTTTCCCAAAATCAAGTACAACTTTATCTTGGCTGCAAATAATTGTTGCACTTTGTATTTTGTGCAGAATTTGGTTCCCTTACAAGGGACTGTCCCTAGACTACAGCAACATCTGGCCACCCTGCTTTTGACCCAGCATAAAAAATTTAAATTAAAAGTGAGTCATATTGAATATTTTTTCTAAAAAGCACCTAAGCCTTGAGAACTGTGAGCTATGGAAAAATAAGAGATAAGGTATATCCTGTAATGAAAGAAAATTCTTAACCATGTTTATTTTTATCATGAACTGGTTCAGTACATATTCCATCACATGTCAAACCCATTTAGTGGTAAACGTTTAGACCACAAAAGCTTAAAAAAATGTACTTCTACAAAGTTACTAAAGCCTGTGTTTGGTTTCAACATGTAGCCATAAAGTATAACAAATAAATCTTGCATCCCAGTTCCCAGTCTGCATTATATTTTGTTATATTGTTTAAGACTCTATTTTTATCTTTGTACATTTTGTGACTCTGAAATGTCTATTATAGAATTTTAATTGATGTAATTATATTAACCACTTGCTTATTGGGCACTTATACCCCCTTCCTGCTCAGGCCAATTTTCAGCTTTCAGCGCTGTTACTCTTTGCGTGGTCATGCTACACTGTACCCGTATGAAATTTGTATCATTTTTTTCACACAAATAGAACTTTCTTTTGGTGGTTTTTAATCCCCACTGTTTTTTTTGTTAAACAAACTAAAAAAGACCGAACCCCCCTCCCAAAAAAAACAGGTTTTATAGTTTGTTATAAAAATTTTCTCCATTGATGTGCGCTGATGAGGATGTACTGATGGTCACTGATAGACTGCACTGATGGTCACTGATAGCCTGCACTGATAGGTACTAATGAGGCGGCACTGATGGGCACTGATAGGTGGCACTAATGGGCATTGATAGGTGGCACTAATGTGCACTGATGAGGTTGCACTGGTGGGCACTGGTCAGGAGACACTGATGAGGCTGATAAGGCTGCACTGATAGGTGGCACTGATGGACACCGATAGGTGGCACTTATGTGCACTAATAGGCAGCACTGAAGGGCACTGAGATGTGGCACTGATAGGTGGCACTGATGGGTGGCACCGATGGGCACTGATAGGCACTGGTAGGTGGCACTGATAGGCAGCACTGATAGCGACACTGATTGGCAGCACTGATGGACACTGATTGGCAGCACTGATGGACACTGATTGGCAGCACTGATGGGCAGTGATAGGTGGCAATGGTGGGCACTGATAGGTGGCACTGGTGGGCACTATTTAGCAGTACTGATGGGCACTGGTAGGTGGCACTAGTAGGTTGCACTGATGGGCACTGCTTAGCAGCAGTGGCTGTCACTGTGTGGGACTGATGTCCTGTTTACACAAGCTAGTAGTCGGCTTATTTTTTTCTCCTCACACTGTCAGCATGAGGGGAAAAAAAGCTGATTACAGGCTTCTGTTTACATCATATGATCAGCTGTCATTGACTGACAGCTGATCACATGGTAAAGGTCCAGGATCAGCTCTTTACTCTGATCTGTGCTCAGCCATGTCCCAAGGACTCGGTGATCACAGAAGGTCACGCCCACGTGGGCAGCACAGCACAGGAGGACATCCATGTACGCCCTCCCGGCAATCAAAGCCCATGCTGTAGCCGTCTTTCGGCTATAGCGCAGGCATCAAGTGGTTAATGTATATGTGATATCGTAATGATTTATTTAATTTTAAATACATGTTAATATATTATATTGTGGTCTAAGAGTAAATTTGTACGTGCACTGAAATAGCCTATGAACATCAGACAGTATAAGTGTACTTTACTCACCCCAGTTTTTCCCCAGAGAAAAAAATATAAAAATCTTAGACACAGAGATGTCTAGTTTCATCTGTACCAGAGCTGCCTTCATGCCTTTATGTACTTCAACTTTTAGCATAATGGCTGTTCATGTGCCTTACCAATGAGAATAATTGCCATCTCAATCTTAAACTCAGTATATTTTAGCAAGTTGTTTTTCTGTCTTTCTCTGTGATTATTGACATGGTTTTCAAAGATGCAGATTCCAGCCAGAGCTGACAGAATTAGACAGGATTTCAGACTTGATGGACAACGCTGGCTACATGTGTGTTTCAGGCCCTCTAGTTAGTGCAGTCATAATCAGAACGACCTAAGGCATATATCTTTAAAATTCAGCATTTTTGCTGAAAAATTCATCTCTGGTTGGTGCTGCATTACTCCAAGACTTATGTTTATTAAGGCCATCTACTCTTTACTGTTGAGCATCCTCAAATCTCTGCAACAGATGTAGGAACACCCACAACCTTTCAACTTAACATTCCAAGGTAGGTAGGGACTAGAGATAAGGTACGGGGTGGGGTTGAACATGGGTTCAAGGGGAACCCAGTTCTTTTGGGGTTTTTGGATGCAGTGATATAATACACAGTTTTTCAGCAATAGACACACACTACCAATAAAGCATTCACTGACATTTTAACTTAGGTCAGGTGCCTTAAAAGGGTCAGTAACGGAGGCTTTGTTATGTGTCAGGCCCCTCAAGATGAAAGCCATTTGTCAGTGGGAGTTGGAGTTGATTGGGTGCTCTGTCAGTCTGTGTGTTGGGAGAATTAATTACTGTTCTCTATACATTGCTATCCCCAGGGCTGGTTCACAGGGTTCTGCAGTCTGGGCCTTTTTCTTACCACAGCTTCTGCCACAAAAACTGTTGTGGTCTGCGGCCTCTGCCTACAGTGTATCAGTTGTAGTATAACTACCAGTTTTTGGATACCATATGCACAAGGAGACACATTAATCTGCACCACAAAACACGTTGAGAGCAGCTCCTCAATGTTACCAGTCAGCAGAAAAAGCCCACATCCTCCTTCTCGTTCCTCACTAATGATAAGCAAATTGGGAAAGGTTCAGTACTCTGCACATTCTTTAAACTTGCTAGGAAGTTCACCAATACTGAACATAGCACCAAACTCTATTGAAGTTTATTTGTTATTTGCCTCATCTCACAATGGATAAGGGTTTTTTATGGAGACCTAACTCCTTTTTTCCTTAAAGGGAGTTGGGTCCCCATAAACAACCCAAGAAAGCACAATAAGAGCATGCAAACTCAAGGAAGATAGTGTCCTGACCAGGATGAGAACTGGAGTCCACAGCCTTTTTTTTTCTTATTTACATCTTCATCTCCTGCAAGGAGAAGAAGATACAGTGCACATTTCTCTCCATTCAGGAGAGGAAGTAAACACAGGGGTGGGCTCACAGTGATTGATCAATGTGATAGCCAATCAGAGGCTATCACAGTGATCAGGTGACCCGGAACCGGGAGTCCTGGATCCCAATTGTTAGCATGAGACTCAGGCTTTCGGTGAGAGCCCGGTCTCTGTGCAAATTTGATTACCAAGATTGTCCCTCCGCTTCAACTTCAATGGTTCACTTTTAAGTTGTTTTTTTTTTTTTGTCAAATCTCCTGTGAATCAAACCCTCACACAGAGGTAGGCAACCTCGGCCCTCCAGCTGTGGTGAAACTACAAGTCCCATGAGACAATTGCAAGACCCTTTATGTGCGAAGGACTTTTTCTAAGCTAATCAATGATTACAAAATATTCATTAGGTTCAATTCACAAAGCTTAAACACATGTATGCAAACTCTGTATTTTGTATTGTGAACATAACTTTTTGGGAAATAAAATCCTTATCCTTTTGTGTTAGATTTGTGAATCTAGCCTTATGTAATTAATTTGTTCTACATATATTTATATAACTTATCCTGTTCACTGATTGGCTATTTAGTTAAGCAATTTTATTTGTACACTCTTTTTACATGAGTAATTTATAAGTAAAATTATACGTTAACTTATGGGTGTTCATACAATGTACATGCCTGACTTTTCTGATGCTGCCTTTTCCACAATTTTAGTGTTCATTAGTATATAAGTTATTGAGTAATTAGGTTTTTAGTTATGTTCACCCTGGCCCTTACTGTGCTACTCTGTTACAGGCTTGATCTTAATTATGCTCATCCTTATATCACAAATGGGTAAATCCATATTTAGAAAAATAAAGATTTATGTCCAAGATAAATTATGCTGCTAATTAAAATTATTTCCAGATACAGCAGTTTCTATTTTGTTATTCTGTGTCACCACAAAGCAAATTATTTTGTACATTTTAAAACTATTTGCCCAACTTTTCTGTAATATTTGTTTTGTTTGTTGAATAAATAAAGAAGATAACACTATAGATGAATTGTTTAATTAAACATCAATACTTTTTTAATCAATTTAGTCTCCTGATAAAGATTCTTTTAATCCTACCAATAAAGCAGTGGTGTAAACTATATAATATGGTTCTAATGTTATCCATTTGTTATATAACAGAGATATTTAAAATGTGTAGACATAATGGCATTAATATTGAAGTAGGAATTAATACCTTAAAGTGTCTTTCTAGGCATAGAGTGTACTTTGAAAGGTTTACCCTACATATCATCATTGACAATATATTATACTTGCATATCCTTAGATAACATTTGTGTTTTGCTCTTTAATCCAATTGGTTCCCAAAGTATTATTTTTCTTCCTGAGTGGGCTGACAACAGGGATCAGCCATTATTTAAACGATTTATCCCCCTAGTGAATTGTCAGCACCCAGAAGAAGCACTGCTGCCTATTACATATGCAAAAAGCTCTGTGAATGCTTCTCCTCCATTATGCTTCATTTGTGTACTTAGTTCAGGCACCACTCATAGTGAGGGATAAGCTCACTATACAGAATAAGAAATAGTGGTCACTTGCCTGCAAAATATAGCAACAAACATGAGGTACTTTGAAGGCAATTCCTCATAAAACAGCGTCAGAGGGTGAGACAGAAATTGTTCTTGTAACATTTAGTCCATGGATGAGGAGCATGGTTTCCATCTACTTTAGTCTGGACATGCACTTTACAGTTACCATACAATCTTCTTTATATTTACATGCATATATGTACTCCAAAGTGCAAAAGTAATCCATGGAATGTAAAGTCAAGCACTCACATTTAGTAAATATAGTTATTAAGCAGTCAAAGTGAAAAATGCATGACCAGCCAAAAGTGTACTTTGCTCATGTAGGAAAAAGTAACAGGTTCACTTAAACACCAGCCCTTCTTAGAGTATGTACTCTACCTTCCCATGTAAGCTCCAAATCTACCTGAATGAAGCTTACACAGGGCTAAAATCTGTCACCCTGCCCTCATGCGACAACACTGGTGGCTGAATCAATGTATCAGGAACCATGAATCAGACAGAGACAGAAATATAGTTAAATCATACTTGTTTAATAATAATAAGGTAAACAGAATAAACATAGTCAAAACAAGCCAGAGTTCAGTAACCAGATTGGGTAGGCAGCCAAGCAAATGTCAGAGAGCCAGAGATAAACGTAGTAGTACAGCAAGCAGGATCAGGAGCCAGAAGGTACGTCAGCTGAGCAAGTCTTCAAAAGGAATGCAGGAGAAAGTCTCTGTGATGTTGACAAGGCGAAGGCAGAGATCAAGTGAGCTGGACGGCTTTAAGTAGGCAGGACTGACGAGCAGAATCAACAACAGCTGGGTAACTGTGGAGAGATGGGAGCTGGCAATTAGCTGACAGCTCAGCAGCCAGCTCAGAGAAGGAAGGGCTGAGCCCAGCCCTAACACAACGCTGCAATGTGGTAGGAAAATAATTGCGTTATATGCTTTCTCATGCCTAGGACCACCCAGGGTTAAGTTTTTTCTTGGAGGCTGAACGGAAAAATATATTTGTGTGTGGGGGGGTGGTTCTACCAAAGTGAATCTGTTTAATAATTTGAGCGGATTTATAGTTACAGTTGCTTAGGGGTATGGATGAGCTTCGTGTTCGAGTCGAACCAGTGTTTGACTCGAACATCGTCTGTTTGCCCGTTCGCCGAATTACAAACGATATGGGCCGTTCGCGCCAAATTTGTGTGGCGCATCACGGCCCATAATTCACTGCGGTATCGCAGTGCATTGCTGGCTGATGATTGGCCAAGCATGCACTATGACCCGCATGCTTCGCCAATCACAGCAACGTCTGTAGAGAGAGCTGTAATTGGCCAAAGCCAGGGTGGCTTTGGCCAATTATGGCTCAGGGGGTTTAGTACATGCCCACACTATATAAAGCCGCCTACACGGCGGCCCTGTGTAGTGTGTTCCGGCGTTGAGAGACAAAGACAGAGAGACAGTGTCATTTGATTTAAGTTAGATAGATTAGGCAGGACAGTCAGTCAGTTAGCTGCACTTACAGTGTATTGTGTATATATATGCATCCCAGGCGTTGTATATATATATATATATATATATATATATATATATATATATATACACTGTATTCAGTTTAGCTAGATCCGTTCCTGTTATTATCTTCCTACTGAAAGGCAGGCTTGTGTTGTTACAGTATTTACAGCTACCTGAAGAAAATTGCTGGTGTTCTTCTAATCCTATTAGTACAACAGTCAGGCAGCTAGACTATTTACAGTTAGTGTAGTGCGTCCTCTGAACAGTGTTCAGCCAAAGCTACAAGTTAGTGTAGTGCGACCTCTGCACAGTGTTCATCTAAAGCTACAAGTTAGTGTAGTGCGTCCTCTTAACAGTGTTCACCTAAAGCTACAAGTTAGTGTAGTGCACAGTGTTCAGCTAAAGCTACAAGTTAGTGTAGTGCATCCTCCTTACAGTGTTCAGCTAAAGCTACAAGTTAGTGTAGTGTGTCCTCCTCACAGTGTTCAGCTAAAGCTAAAGTTAGTGTAGTGCGTCCTCTGAACAGTGTTCAGCTAAAGCTACAAGTTAGTGTAGTGCACAGTGTTCAGCTAAAGCTACAAATTAGTGTAGTGCATCCTCCTTACAGTGTTCAGCTAAAGCTACAAGTTAGTGTAGTGCAACCTCTGCACAGTGTTCAGCTAAAGCTACAAGTTAGTGTAGTGCGTCCTCTGAACAGTGTTCAGCTAAAGCTACAAGTTAGTGTACTGCACAGTGTTCAGCTAAAGCTACAAGTTAGTGTAGTGCGTCCTCCTCACAGTGTTCAGCTAAAGCTACAAGTTAGTGTATTGTGACCTCTGCACAGTGTTCAGCTAAAGCTACAAGTTAGTGTAGTGTGTCCTCCTCACAGTGTTCAGCTAAAGCTACAAGTTAGTGTAGTGCGACCTCTGCACAGTGCTCAGCTAAAGCTACAGGTTAGTGTAGTGTGTCCTCCTCACAGTGTTCAGCTAAAGCTACAAGTTAGTGTAGTGCACAGTGTTCAGCTAAAGTTAGAAATTAGTGTAGTGCGTCCTCCTCACAGTGTTCAGCTAAAGCTACAAGTTAGTGTAGTGTGTCCTCTGAACAGTGTTCAGCTAAAGCTACAAGTTAGTGTAGTGCACAGTGTTCAGCTAAAGTTACAAGTTAGTGTAGTGTGACCTCTGCACAGTGTTCAGCTAAAGCTACAAGTTAGTGTAGTGCGTCCTCCTCACAGTGTTCAGCTAAAGCTACAAGTTAGTGTAGTGCGACCTCTGCACAGTGTTCAGCTAAAGCTACAAGTTAGTGTAGTGCATCCTCTGAACAGTGTTCAGCTAAAACTACAAGTTAGTGTAGTGCACAGTGTTCAGCTAAAGTTACAAGTTAGTGTAGTACGTCCTCCTCACAGTGGTCAGCTAAAGCTACAAGTTAGTGTAGTGTGTCCTCCTTACAGTGTTCAGCTAAAGCTACAAGTTAGTGTAGTGCACAGTGTTCAGCTAAAGATATAAGCTAGTGTAGTGCGTCCTCCTCACAGTGTTCAGTTAAAGCTACAAGTTAGTGTAGTGCGTCCTCTGAACAGTGTTCAGCTAAAGCTACAAGTTAGTGTAGTGCATCCTCCTCACAGTGTTCAGCTAAAGCTACAAGTTAGTGTAGTGCGACCTCTGCAGAGTGTTCAGCTAAAGCTACAAGCTAGTGTAGTGCATCCTCTGAACAGTGTTCAGCTAAAATTACAAGTTAGTGTAGTGCACAGTGTTCAGCTAAAGTTACAAGTTAGTGTAGTGCATCCTCCTCACAGTGTTCAGCTAAAGCTACAAGTTAGTGTACTGCACAGTGTTCAGCTAAAGATATAAGCTAGTGTAGTGCGTCCTCCTCACAGTGTTCAGCTAAAGCTACAAGATTGTGTAGTGCGCCTCTGAACAGTGTTCAGCTAAAGCTACAAGTTAGTGTAGTGCACAGTGTTCAGATAAAGTTACAAGTTAGTGTAGTGCATCCTCTGAACAGTGTTCAGCTAAAGCTACAAGTTAGTGTAGTGCAGAGTGTTCAGCTAAAGTTACAAGTTAGTGTAGTGCGTCCTCTACACAGTGTTCAGCTAAAGCTACAAGTTAGTGTAGTGCATCCTCCTCACAGTGTTCAGCTAAATCTACAAGTTAGTGTAGAGCGCAGTGTTCATCTAAAGTTACAAGCTAGTGTAGTGTGTTCTCCTCACAGTGTTCAGCTAAAGCTACAAGTTAGTGTAGTGCGTCCTCTGAACAGTGTTCAGCTAAAGCTATAAGTTAGTGTAGTGCATAGTGTTCAGCTAAAGTTACAAGTTAGTGTAGTGCGTCCTCTGAACAGTGTTCAGCTAAAGCTACAAGTTAGTGTAGTGCAACCTCTGCACAGTGTTTAGCTAAAGCTACAAGTTAGTGTAGTGCGCCTCTGAACAGTGGTCAGCTGAAGCTACAAGTTAGTGTAGTGCGACCTCTGCACAGTGTTTAGCTAAAGCTACAAGTTAGTGTAGTGCATCCTCTGAACAGTGTTCAGCTAAAGCGACAAGTTAGTGTAGTGCGTCCTCTGAACAGTGTTCAGCTAAAGCTACAAGATAGTGTAGTGCATAGTGTTCAGCTAAAGCTACAAGTTAGTGTAGTGCGTCCTCCTCACAGTGTTCACCTAAAGCTACAAGTTAGTGTAGTATGACCTCTGCACAGTGTTCAGCTAAAGCTACAAGTTAGTGTAGTGCGTCCTCTGAACAGTGTTCAGCTAAAGCTACAAGTTAGTGTAGTGCACAGTGTTCAGCTAAAGCTACAAGTTAGTGTAGTGTGTCCTCCTTACAGTGTTCAGCTAAAGCTAGAAGTTAGTGTATTGTGACCTCTGCACAGTGTTCAGCTAAAGCTAAAAGTTAGTGTAGTGTGTCCCCCTCACAGTGTTCAGCTAAAGCTGCAAGTTAGTGTAGTGCGACCTCTGCACAGTGCTCAGCTAAAGCTACAAGTTAGTGTAGTGTGTCCTCCTCACAGTGTTTAGGTAAAGCTACAAGATAGTGTAGTGCACAGTGTTCAGCTAAAGTTACAAGTTAGTGTAGTGCATCCTCCTCACAGTGTTCAGCTAAAATACAAGTTAGTGTAGTGTTTCCTATGAACAGTGTTCAGCTAAAGCTACAAGTTAGTGTAGTGCACAGTGTTCAGCTAAAGTTACAAGTTAGTGTAGTGGGTCCTCCTCACAGTGTTCAGCTAAAGCTACAAGTTAGTGTAGTGCGACCTCTGCACAGTGTTCAGCTAAAGCTACAAGTTAGTGTAGTGCGTCCTCCTCACAGTGTTCAGCTAAAGCTACAAGTTATGTAGTGCGACCTCTGCACAGTGTTCAGCTAAAGCTACAAGTTAGTGTAGTGCATCCTCTGAACAGTGTTCAGCTAAAACTACAAGTTAGTGTAGTGCACAGTGTTCAGCTAAAGTTACAAGTTAGTGTAGTACGTCCTCCTCACAGTGGTCAGCTAAAGCTACAAGTTAGTGTAGTGTGTCCTCCTCACAGTGTTCAGCTAAAGCTACAAGTTAGTGTAGTGCACAGTGTTCAGCTAAAGATATAAGCTAGTGTAGTGCGTCCTCCTCACAGTGTTCAGCTAAAGCTACAAGTTAGTGTAGTGCGTCCTCTGAACAGTGTTCAGCTAAAGCTACAAGTTAGTGTAGTGCGACCTCTGCAGAGTGTTCAGCTAAAGCTACAAGCTAGTGTAGTGCATCCTCTGAACAGTGTTCAGCTAAAACTACAAGTTAGTGTAGTGCACAGTGTTCAGCTAAAGTTACAAGTTAGTGTAGTGCATCCTCCTCACAGTGTTCAGCTAAAGTTACAAGTTAGTGTAGTGCATCCTCTGAACAGTGTTCAGCTAAAGCTACAAGTTAGTGTAGTGCAGAGTGTTCAGCTAAAGTTACAAGTTAGTGTAGTGCGTCCTCTACACAGTGTTCAGCAAAAGCTACAAGTTAGTGCAGTGCATCCTCCTCACAGTGTTCAGCTAAATCTACAAGTTAGTGTAGTGCACAGTGTTCAGCTAAAGTTACAAGCTAGTATAGTGTGTTCTCCTCACAGTGTTCAGCTAAAGCTACAAGTTAGTGTAGTGTGTCCTCTGAACAGTGTTCAGCTAAAGCTATAAGTTAGTGTAGTGCATAGTGTTCAGCTAAAGTTACAAGTTAGTGTAGTGCGTCCTCCGAACAGTGTTCAGCTAAAGCTACAAGTTAGTGTAGTGCAACCTCTGCACAGTGTTTAGCTAAAGCTACAAGTTAGTGTAGTGCGCCTCTGAACAGTGGTCAGCTGAAGCTACAAGTTAGTGTAGTGCGACCTCTGCACAGTGTTTAGCTAAAGCTACAAGTTAGTGTAGTGCATCCTCTGAACAGTGTTCAGCTAAAGCTACAAGTTAGTGTAGTGCGTCCTCTGAACAGTGTTCAGCTAAAGCTACAAGATAGTGTAGTGCACAGTGTTCAGCTAAAGCTACAAATTAGTGTAGTGCGTCCTCCTCACAGTGTTCAGCTAAAGCTACAAGTTAGTGTAGTACGACCTCTGCACAGTGTTCAGCTAAAGCTACAAGTTAGTGTAGTGCGTCCTCCTCACAGTGTTCAGCTAAAGCTACAAGTTAGTGTAGTGCACAGTGTTCAGCTAAAGCTACAGGTTAGTGTAGTGCGTCCTCCTCACAGTGTTCAGCTAAAGCTACAAGTTAGTGTATTGTGACCTCTGCACAGTGTTCAGCTAAAGCTACAAGTTAGTGTAGTGTGTCCCCCTCACAGTGTTCAGCTAAAGCTGCAAGTTAGTGTAGTGCGACCTCTGCACAGTGCTCAACTAAAGCTACAAGTTAGTGTAGTGTGTCCTCCTCACAGTGTTCAGGTAAAGCTACAAGTTAGTGTAGTGCACAGTGTTCAGCTAAAGTTACAAGTTAGTGTAGTGCATCCTCCTCACAGTGTTCAGCTAAAATACAAGTTAGTGTAGTGTTTCCTATGAACAGTGTTCAGCTAAAGCTACAAGTTAGTGTAGTGCACAGTGTTCAGCTAAAGTTACAAGTTAGTGTAGTGGGTCCTCCTCACAGTGTTCAGCTAAAGCTGCAAGTTAGTGTAGTGCGACTTCAGCACAGTGTTCAGCTAAAGCTACAAGTTAGTGTAGTGCACAGTGTTCAGCTAAAGTTACAAGTTAGTGTATTGCATCCTCCTCACAGTGTTCAGCTAAAGCTACAAGTTAGTGTAGTGCATTCTCCGAACAGTGTTCAGCTAAAGCTATAAGTTAGTGTAGTGCGACCTCTGCACAGTGTTTAGCTAAAGCTACAAGTTAGTGTAGTGTGCCTCTGAACAGTGTCCAGCTAAAGCTACAAGTTAGTGTAGTGCACAGTGTTCAGCTAAAGTTACAAGTTAGTGTAGTGGGTCCTCCTCACAGTGTTCAGCTAAAGCTACAAGTTAGTGTAGTGCGACCTCTACATAGTGTTCAGCTAAAGCTACAAGTTAGTGTAGTGCACAGTGTTCAGCTAAAGTTACAAGCTAATGTAGTGTGTCCTCTGAACAGTGTTCAGCTAAAGCTACAAGTTAGTGTAGTGCATAGTGTTCAGCTAAAGTTACAAGTTAGTGTAGTGCGTCCTCCTCACAGTGTTCAGCTAAAGCTACAAGCTAGTATAGTGCATCCTCCGAACAGTGTTCAGCTAAAGCTACAAGTTAGTGTAGTGCGACCTCTGCACAGTGTTTAGCTAAAGCTAAAAGTTAGTGTAGTGCGCCTCTGAACAGTGTTCAGCTAAAGCTACAAGTTAGTGTAGTGCACAGTGTTCAGCTAAAGTTATAAGTTAGTGTAGTGCATCCTCTGAACAGTGTTCAGCTAAAACTACAAGTTAGTGTAGTGCACAGTGTTCAGCTAAAGTTACAAGTTAGTGTAGTGCGTCCTCTACACAGTGTTCAGCTAAAGCTACAAGTTAGTGTAGTGCATCCTCTGAACAGTGTTCAGCTAAAGCTACAAGTTAGTGTAGTGCAACCTCTGCACAGTGTTTAGCTAAAGCTACAAGTTAGTGTAGTGCGCCTCTGAACAGTGGTCAGCTGAAGCTACAAGTTAGTGTAGTGCGACCACTGCACAGTGTTCAGCTAAAGCTACAAGTTAGTGTAGTGCATCCTCTGAATAGTGTTCAGCTAAAGCTACAAGTTAGTGTAGTGCGTCCTCTGAACAGTGTTTAGCTAAAGCTACAAGTTAGTGTAGTGCACAGTGTTCAGCTAAAGCTACAAGTTAGTGTAGTGCGTCCTCCTCACAGTGTTCAGCTAAAGCTACAAGCTAATGTAGTGCGACCTCTGCACAGTGTTCAGCTAAAGCAACAAGTTAGTGTAGTGTGTCCTCTGAACAGTGTTCAGTTAAAGCTACAAGTTAGTGTAATGCACAGTGTTCAGCTAAAGCTACAAGTTAGTGTAGTGCGTCCTCCTCACAGTGTTCAGCTAAAGCTACAAGTTAGTGTATTGTGACCTCTGCACAGTGTTCAGCTAAAGCTACAAGTTAGTGTAGTGTGTCCTCCTCACAGTGTTCAGTTAAAGCTACAAGTTAGTGTAGTGTGTAGTGTTCAGCTAAAGTTACAAGTTAGTGTAGTGTGTTCTCCTCACAGTGTTCAGCTAAAGCTAAAAGTTAGTGTAGTGCGTCCTCTGAACAGTGTTCAGCTAAAGCTATAAGTTAGTGTATTGTGTAGTGTTCAGCTAAAGTTACAAGTTAGTGTAGTGCGTCCTCCTCACAGTGTTCAGCTAAAGCTACAAGTTAGTGTAGTGCAACCT
This sequence comes from Aquarana catesbeiana, assembly GCF_042186555.1. Lineage (NCBI taxonomy): Eukaryota > Metazoa > Chordata > Amphibia > Anura > Ranidae > Aquarana > Aquarana catesbeiana. The sequence continues at coordinate 157,071,068 of NC_133326.1, read as the reverse complement.
CTGCACAATGTTTAGCTAAAGCTACAAGTTAGTGTAGGGCGCCTCTGAACAGTGGTCAGCTTAAGCTGCAAGTTAGTGTAGTGCGACCTCTGCACAGTGTTTAGCTAAAGCTACAAGTTAATGTAGTGCATCCTCTGAACAGTGTTCAGCTAAAGCTACAAGTTAATGTAGTGCGTCCTCTGAACAGTGTTCAGCTAAAGCTACAAGTTAGTGTAGTGCACAGTGTTCAGCTAAAGCTACAAGTTAGTGTAGTGTGTCCTCCTCACAGTGTTCAGCTAAAGCTACAAGTTAGTGTAGTACGACCTCTGCACAGTGTTCAGCTAAAGCTACAAGTTAGTGTAGTGCGTCCTCCTCACAGTGTTCAGCTAAAGCTACAAGTTAGTGTATTGTGACCTCTGCACAGTTTTCAGCTAAAGCTATAAGTTAGTGTAGTGTGTCCCCCTCACAGTGTTCAGCTAAAGCTGCAAGTTAGTGTAGTGCGACCTCTGCACAGTGCTCAGCTAAAGCTACAAGTTAGTGTAGTGTGTCCTCCTCACAGTGTTCAGGTAAAGCTACAAGTTAGTGTAGTGCACAGTGTTCAGCTAAAGTTACAAGTTAGTGTAGTGCGTCCTCCTCACAGTGTTCAGCTAAAGCTACAAGTTAGTGTAATGTTTCCTATGAACAGTGTTCAGCTAAAGCTACAAGTTAGTGTAGTGCACAGTGTTCAGCTAAAGTTACAAGTTAGTGTAGTGGGTCCTCCTCACAGTGTTCAGCTAAAGCTACAAGTTAGTGTAGTGCGACCTCTGCACAGTGTTCAGCTAAAGCTACAAGTTAGTGTAGTGCAACCTCTGCACAGTGTTTAGCTAAAGCTACAAGTTAGTATAGTTCATCCTCTGAACAGTGTTCAGCTAAAACTACAAGTTAGTGTAGTTCACAGTGTTCAGCTAAAGTTACAAGTTAGTGTAGTGCATCCTCCTCACAGTGTTCAGCTAAAGTTACAAGTTAGTGTAGTGAGTCCTCTACACAGTGTTCAGCAAAAGCTACAAGTTAGTGTAGTGCATCCTCCTCACAGTGTTCAGCTAAATCTACAAGTTAGTGTAGTGCACAGTGTTCAGCTAAAGTTACAAGCTAGTGTAGTGTGTTCTCCTCACAATGTTCAGCTAAAGCTAAAAGTTAGTGTAGTGCGTCCTCTGAACAGTGTACAGCTAAAGCTATAAGTTAGTGTATTGTGTAGTGTTCAGCTAAAGTTACAAGTTAGTGTAGTGCGTCCTCCTCACAGTGTTCAGCTAAAGCTACAAGTTAGTGTAGTGCAACCTCTGCACAGTGTTTAGCTAAAGCTACAAGTTAGTGTAGGGTGCCTCTGAACAGTGGTCAGCTTAAGCTGCAAGTTAGTGTAGTGCGACCTCTGCACAGTGTTTAGCTAAAGCTACAAGTTAATGTAGTGCATCCTCTGAACAGTGTTCAGCTAAAGCTACAAGTTAGTGTAGTGCATCCTCTGAACAGTGTTCAGCTAAAGCTACAAGTTAGTGTAGTGCACAGTGTTCAGCTAAAGCTACAAGTTAGTGTAGTGTGTCCTCCTCACAGTGTTCAGCTAAAGCTACAAGTTAGTGTAGTACGACCTCTGCACATTGTTCAGCTAAAGCTACAAGTTAGTGTAGTGCGTCCTCCTCACAGTGTTCAGCTAAAGCTACAAGTTAGTGTATTGTGACCTCTGCACAGTGCTCAGCTAAAGCTACAAGTTAGTGTAGTGTGTCCTCCTCACAGGTAAAGCTACAAGTTAGTGTAGTGCACAGTGTTCAGCTAAAGTTACAAGTTAGTGTAGTGCGTCCTCCTCACAGTGTTCAGTTAAAGCTACAAGTTAGTGTAATGTTTCCTATGAACAGTGTTCAGCTAAAGCTACAAGTTAGTGTAGTGCACAGTGTTCAGCTAAAGTTACAAGTTAGTGTAGTGGGTCCTCCTCACAGTGTTCAGCTAAAGCTACAAGTTAGTGTAGTGCGACCTCTGCACAGTGTTCAGCTAAAGCTACAAGTTAGTGTAGTGCAACCTCTGCACAGTGTTTAGCTAAAGCTACAAGTTAGTATAGTTCATCCTCTGAACAGTGTTCAGCTAAAACTACAAGTTAGTGTAGTTCACAGTGTTCAGCTAAAGTTACAAGTTAGTGTAGTGCATCCTCCTCACAGTGTTCAGCTAAAGTTACAAGTTAGTGTAGTGCGTCCTCTACACAGTGTTCAGCAAAAGCTACAAGTTAGTGTAGTGCATCCTCCTCACAGTGTTCAGCTAAATCTACAAGTTAGTGTAGTGCACAGTGTTCAGCTAAAGTTACAAGCTAGTGTAGTGTGTTCTCCTCACAGTGTTCAGCTAAAGCTAAAAGTTAGTGTAGTGCGTCCTCTGAACAGTGTTCAGCTAAAGCTATAAGTTAGTGTAGTGTGTAGTGTTCAGCTAAAGTTACAAGTTAGTGTAGTGCGTCCTCCTCACAGTGTTCAGCTAAAGCTACAAGTTAGTGTAGTGCAACCTCTGCACAGTGTTTAGCTAAAGCTACAAGTTAGTGTAGGGCGCCTCTGAACAGTGGTCAGCTTAAGCTGCAAGTTAGTGTAGTGCGACCTCTGCACAGTGTTTAGCTAAAGCTACAAGTTAGTGTAGTGCATCCTCTGAACAGTGTTCAGCTAAAGCTACAAGTTAGGGTAGTGCGTCCTCTGAACAGTGTTCAGCTAAAGCTACAAGTTAGTGTAGTGCACAGTGTTCAGCTAAAGCTACAAGTTAGTGTAGTGTGTCCTCCTCACAGTGTTCAGCTAAAGCTACAAGTTAGTGTAGTACGACCTCTGCACAGTGTTCAGCTAAAGCTACAAGTTAGTGTAGTGCGTCCTCTGAACAGTGTTCAGCTAAAGCTACAATTTAGTGTAGTGCACAGTGTTCAGCTAAAGCTACAAGTTAGTGTAGTGCGTCCTCCTCACAGTGTTCAGCTAAAGCTACAAGTTAGTGTATTGTGACCTCTGCACAGTTTTCAGCTAAAGCTATAAGTTAGTGTAGTGTGTCCCCCTCACAGTGTTCAGCTAAAGCTGCAAGTTAGTGTAGTGCGACCTCTGCACAGTGCTCAGCTAAAGCTACAAGTTAGTGTAGTGTGTCCTCCTCACAGTGTTCAGGTAAAGCTACAAGTTAGTGTAGTGCACAGTGTTCAGCTAAAGTTACAAGTTAGTGTAGTGCGTCCTCCTCACAGTGTTCAGCTAAAGCTACAAGTTAGTGTAATGTTTCCTATGAACAGTGTTCAGCTAAAGCTACAAGTTAGTGTAGTGCACAGTGTTCAGCTAAAGTTACAAGTTAGTGTAGTGGGTCCTCCTCACAGTGTTCAGCTAAAGCTACAAGTTAGTGTAGTGCGACCTCTGCACAGTGTTCAGCTAAAGCTACAAGTTAGTGTAGTGCAACCTCTGCACAGTGTTTAGCTAAAGCTACAAGTTAGTATAGTTCATCCTCTGAACAGTGTTCAGCTAAAACTACAAGTTAGTGTAGTTCACAGTGTTCAGCTAAAGTTACAAGTTAGTGTAGTGCATCCTCCTCACAGTGTTCAGCTAAAGTTACAAGTTAGTGTAGTGAGTCCTCTACACAGTGTTCAGCAAAAGCTACAAGTTAGTGTAGTGCATCCTCCTCACAGTGTTCAGCTAAATCTACAAGTTAGTGTAGTGCACAGTGTTCAGCTAAAGTTACAAGCTAGTGTAGTGTGTTCTCCTCACAATGTTCAGCTAAAGCTAAAAGTTAGTGTAGTGCGTCCTCTGAACAGTGTACAGCTAAAGCTATAAGTTAGTGTATTGTGTAGTGTTCAGCTAAAGTTACAAGTTAGTGTAGTGCGTCCTCCTCACAGTGTTAAGCTAAAGCTACAAGTTAGTGTAGTGCAACCTCTGCACAGTGTTTAGCAAAAGCTACAAGTTAGTGTAGGGTGCCTCTGAACAGTGGTCAGCTTAAGCTGCAAGTTAGTGTAGTGCGACCTCTGCACAGTGTTTAGCTAAAGCTACAAGTTAATGTAGTGCATCCTCTGAACAGTGTTCAGCTAAAGCTACAAGTTAGTGTAGTGCATCCTCTGAACAGTGTTCAGCTAAAGCTACAAGTTAGTGTAGTGCACAGTGTTCAGCTAAAGCTACAAGTTAGTGTAGTGTGTCCTCCTCACAGTGTTCAGCTAAAGCTACAAGTTAGTGTAGTACGACCTCTGCACATTGTTCAGCTAAAGCTACAAGTTAGTGTAGTGCGTCCTCCTCACAGTGTTCAGCTAAAGCTACAAGTTAGTGTATTGTGACCTCTGCACAGTGCTCAGCTAAAGCTACAAGTTAGTGTAGTGTGTCCTCCTCACAGGTAAAGCTACAAGTTAGTGTAGTGCACAGTGTTCAGCTAAAGTTACAAGTTAGTGTAGTGCGTCCTCCTCACAGTGTTCAGCTAAAGCTACAAGTTAGTGTAATGTTTCCTATGAACAGTGTTCAGCTAAAGCTACAAGTTAGTGTAGTGCACAGTGTTCAGCTAAAGTTACAAGTTAGTGTAGTGGGTCCTCCTCACAGTGTTCAGCTAAAGCTACAAGTTAGTGTAGTGCGACCTCTGCACAGTGTTCAGCTAAAGCTAAAAGTTAGTGTAGTGCAACCTCTGCACAGTGTTTAGCTAAAGCTACAAGTTAGTATAGTTCATCCTCTGAAAAGTGTTCAGCTAAAACTACAAGTTAGTGTAGTTCACAGTGTTCAGCTAAAGTTACAAGTTAGTGTAGTGCATCCTCCTCACAGTGTTCAGCTAAAGTTACAAGTTAGTGTAGTGCGTCCTCTACACAGTGTTCAGCAAAAGCTACAAGTTAGTGTAGTGCATCCTCCTCACAGTGTTCAGCTAAATCTACAAGTTAGTGTAGTGCACAGTGTTCAGCTAAAGTTACAAGCTAGTGTAGTGTGTTCTCCTCACAGTGTTCAGCTAAAGCTAAAAGTTAGTGTAGTGCGTCCTCTGAACAGTGTTCAGCTAAAGCTATAAGTTAGTGTAGTGTGTAGTGTTCAGCTAAAGTTACAAGTTAGTGTAGTGCGTCCTCCTCACAGTGTTCAGCTAAAGCTACAAGTTAGTGTAGTGCAACCTCTGCACAGTGTTTAGCTAAAGCTACAAGTTAGTGTAGGGCGCCTCTGAACAGTGGTCAGCTTAAGCTGCAAGTTAGTGTAGTGCGACCTCTGCACAGTGTTTAGCTAAAGCTACAAGTTAGTGTAGTGCATCCTCTGAACAGTGTTCAGCTAAAGCTACAAGTTAGTGTAGTGCGTCCTCTGAACAGTGTTCAGCTAAAGCTACAAGTTAGTGTAGTGCACAGTGTTCAGCTAAAGCTACAAGTTAGTGTAGTGTGTCCTCCTCACAGTGTTCAGCTAAAGCTACAAGTTAGTGTAGTACGACCTCTGCACAGTGTTCAGCTAAAGCTACAAGTTAGTGTAGTGCGTCCTCTGAACAGTGTTCAGCTAAAGCTACAATTTAGTGTAGTGCACAGTGTTCAGCTAAAGCTACAAGTTAGTGTAGTGCGTCCTCCTCACAGTGTTCAGCTAAAGCTACAAGTTAGTGTATTGTGACCTCTGCACAGTTTTCAGCTAAAGCTATAAGTTAGTGTAGTGTGTCCCCCTCACAGTGTTCAGCTAAAGCTGCAAGTTAGTGTAGTGCGACCTCTGCACAGTGCTCAGCTAAAGCTACAAGTTAGTGTAGTGTGTCCTCCTCACAGTGTTCAGGTAAAGCTACAAGTTAGTGTAGTGCACAGTGTTCAGCTAAAGTTACAAGTTAGTGTAGTGCGTCCTCCTCACAGTGTTCAGCTAAAGCTACAAGTTAGTGTAATGTTTCCTATGAACAGTGTTCAGCTAAAGCTACAAGTTAGTGTAGTGCACAGTGTTCAGCTAAAGTTACAAGTTAGTGTAGTGGGTCCTCCTCACAGTGTTCAGCTAAAGCTACAAGTTAGTGTAGTGCGACCTCTGCACAGTGTTCAGCTAAAGCTACAAGTTAGTGTAGTGCACAGTGTTCAGCTAAAGTTACAAGCTAGTGTAGTGCGTCCTCCTCACAGTGTTCAGCTAAAGCTACAAGTTAGTGTAGTGCGTCCTCTGAACAGTGTTCAGCTAAAGCTATAAGTTAGTGTAGTGCATAGTGTTCAGCTAAAGTTACAAGTTAGTGTAGTGCGTCCTCCTCACAGTGTTCAGCTAAAGCTACAAGTTAGTGTAGTGCATCCTCCGAACAGTGTTCAGCTAAAGCTACAAGTTAGTGTAGTGCGAACTTTGCACAGTGTTTAGCTAAAGCTACAAGTTAGTGTAGTGCGCATCTGAACAGTGTTCAGCTAATGCTACAAGTTAGTGTAGTGCGCAGTGTTCAGCTAAAGTTACAAGTTAGTGTAGTGCATCCTCTGAACAGTGTTCAGCTAAAACTACAAGTTAGTGCAGTGCACAGTGTTCAGCTAAAGTTACAAATTAGTGTAGTGCGTCCTCTACACAGTGTTCAGCTAAAGCTACAAGTTAGTGTAGTGCATCCTCCTCACAGTGTTCAGATAAATCTACAAGTTAGTGTAGTGCACAGTGTTCAGCTAAAGTTACAAGCTGGTGTAGTGTGTCCTCCTCACAGTGTTCAGCTAAAGCTACAAGTTAGTGTAGTGTGTAGTGTTCAGCTAAAGTTACAAGTTAGTGTAGTGCGTCCTCCTCACAGTGTTCACCTAAAGCTACAAGTTAGTGTAGTGCAACCTCTGCACAGTGTTTAGCTAAAGCTACAAGTTAGTATAGTGCATCCTCTGAACAGTGTTCAGCTAAAACTACAAGTTAGTGTAGTTCACAGTGTTCAGCTAAAGTTACAAGTTAGTGTAGTGCATCCTCCTCACAGTGTTCAGCTAAAGTTACAAGTTAGTGTAGTGAGTCCTCTACACAGTGTTCAGCAAAAGCTACAAGTTAGTGTAGTGCATCCTCCTCACAGTGTTCAGCTAAATCTACACGTTAGTGTAGTGCACAGTGTTCAGCTAAAGTTACAAGCTAGTGTAGTGTGTTCTCCTCACAGTGTTCAGCTAAAGCTAAAAGTTAGTGTAGTGCGTCCTCTGAACAGTGTTCAGCTAAAGCTATAAGTTAGTGTATTGTGTAGTGTTCAGCTAATGTTACAAGTTAGTGCAGTGCACAGTGTTCAGCTAAAGTTACAAATTAGTGTAGTGCGTCCTCTACACAGTGTTCAGCTAAAGCTGTAAGTTAGTGTAGTGCATCCTCCTCACAGTGTTCAGCTAAATCTACAAGTTAGTGTAGTGCACAGTGTTCAGCTAAAGTTACAAGCTGGTGTAGTGTGTCCTCCTCACAGTGTTCAGCTAAAGCTACAAGTTAGTGTAGTGTGTAGTGTTCAGCTAAAGTTACAAGTTAGTGTAGTGCGTCCTCCTCACAGTGTTCACCTAAAGCTACAAGTTAGTGTAGTGCAACCTCTGCACAGTGTTTAGCTAAAGCTACAAGTTAGTATAGTGCATCCTCTGAACAGTGTTCAGCTAAAACTACAAGTTAGTGTAGTTCACAGTGTTCAGCTAAAGTTACAAGTTAGTGTAGTGCATCCTCCTCACAGTGTTCAGCTAAAGTTACAAGTTAGTGTAGTGAGTCCTCTACACAGTGTTCAGCAAAAGCTACAAGTTAGTGTAGTGTATCCTCCTCACAGTGTTCAGCTAAATCTACACGTTAGTGTAGTGCACAGTGTTCAGCTAAAGTTACAAGCTAGTGTAGTGTGTTCTCCTCACAGTGTTCAGCTAAAGCTAAAAGTTAGTGTAGTGCGTCCTCTGAACAGTGTTCAGCTAAAGCTATAAGTTAGTGTATTGTGTAGTGTTCAGCTAATGTTACAAGTTAGTGTAGTGCGTCCTCCTCACAGTGTTCAGCTAAAGCTACAAGTTAGTGTAGTGCAACCTCTGCACAGTGTTTAGCTAAAGCTACAAGTTAGTGTAGGGCGCCTCTGAACAGTGGTCAGCTTAAGCTGCAAGTTAGTGTAGTGCGACCTCTGCACAGTGTTTAGCTAAAGCTACAAGTTAATGTAGTGCATCCTCTGAACAGTGTTCAGCTAAAGCTACAAGTTAGTGTAGTGCGTCCTCTGAACAGTGTTCAGCTAAAGCTACAAGTTAGTGTAGTGCACAGTGTTCAGCTAAAGCTACAAGTTAGTGTAGTGTGTCCTCCTCACAGTGTTCAGCTAAAGCTACAAGTTAGTGTAGTACGACCTCTGCACAGTGTTCAGCTAAAGCTACAAGTTAGTGTAGTGCGTCCTCCTCACAGTGTTCAGCTAAAGCTACAAGTTAGTGTATTGTGACCTCTGCACAGTTTTCAGCTAAAGCTATAAGTTAGTGTACTGTGTCCCCCTCACAGTGTTCAGCTAAAGCTGCAAGTTAGTGTAGTGCGACCTCTGCACAGTGCTCAGCTAAAGTTACAAGTTAGTGTAGTGCGTCCTCCTCACAGTGTTCAGCTAAAGCTACAAGTTAGTGTAGTGGGTCCTCCTCACAGTGTTCAGCTAAAGCTACAAGTTAGTGTAGTGCGACCTCTGCACAGTGTTCAACTAAAGCTACAAGTTAGTGTAGTGCGTCCTCCTCACAGTGTTCAGCTAAAGCTACAAGTTAGTGTAGTGCAACCTCTGCACAGTGTTCAGCTAAAGCTACAAGTTAGTGTAGTGCATCCTCTGAACAGTGTTCAGCTAAAACTACAAGTTAGTGTAGTGCACAGTGTTCAGCTAAGCTTACAAGTTAGTGTAGTGCGTCCTCCTCACAGTGTTCAGCTAAAGCTACAAGTTAGTGTAGTGCGTCCTCCTCACAGTGTTCAGCTAAAGCTACAAGTTAGTGTAGTGCACGGTGTTCAGCTAAAGTTACAAGCTAGTGTAGTGCGTCCTCCTCACAGTGTTCAGCTAAAGCTACAAGTTAGTGTAGTGCGTCCTCCTCACAGTGTTCAGCTAAAGCTACAAGTTAGTGTAGTGCAACCTCTGCACAGTGTTTAGCTAAAGCTACAAGTTAGTGTAGTACGCCTCTGAACAGTGTTCAGCTAAAGCTACAAGTTAGTGTAGTGCACAGTGTTCAGCTAAAGTTACAAGTTAGTGTAGTGCATCCTCTGAACAGTGTTCAGCTAAAACTACAAGTTAGTGTAGTGCACAGTGTTCAGCTAAAGTTACAAGCTAGTGTAGTGTGTCCTCCTCACAGTGTTCAGCTAAAGCTACAAGTTAGTGTAGTGCGTCCTCTGAACAGTGTTCAGCTAAAGCTACAAGTTAGTGTAGTGCATAGAGTTCACCTAAAGTTACAAGTTAGTGTAGTGCGTCCTCCGAACAGTGTTCAGCTAAAGCTACAAGTTAGTGTAGTGCAACCTCTGCACAGTGTTTAGCTAAAGCTACAAGTTAGTGTAGTGCGCCTCTGAACAGTGGTCAGCTAAAGCTACAAGTTAGTGTAGTGCGACCTCTGCACAGTGTTCAGCTAAAGCTACAAGTTAGTGTAGTGCATCCTCTGAACAGTGTTCAGCTAAAGCTACAAGTTAGTGTAGTGTGTCCTCTGAATAGTGTTCAGCTAAAGCTACAAGTTAGTGTAGTGCACAGTGTTCAGCTAAAGCTACAAGTTAGTGTAGTGCGTCCTCCTCACAGTGTTCAGCTAAAGCTACAAGCTAGTGTAGTGCGACCTCTGCACAGTGTTCAGCTAAAGCTACAAGTTAATGTAGTGCGTCCTCTGAACAGTGTTCAGTTAAAGCTACAAGTTAGTGTAGTGCACAGTGTTCATCTAAAGCTACAAGTTAGTGTAGTGCGTCCTCCTCACAGTGTTCAGCTAAAGCTACAAGTTAGTGTATTGTGACCTCTGCACAGTGTTCAGCTAAAGCTACAAGTTAGTGTAGTGTGTCCTCCTCACAGTGTTCAGCTAAAGCTACAAGTTAGTGTAGTGCACAGTGTTCAGCTAAAGTTACAAGTTAGTGTAGTGTGTCCTCCTCACAGTGTTCAGCTAAAGCTACAAGTTAGTGTAGTGTTTCCTCTGAACAGTGTTCAGCTAAAGCTACAAGTTAGTGTAGTGCACAGTGTTCAGCTAAAGTTACAAGTTAGTGTAGTGGGTCCTCCTCACAGTGTTCAGCTAAAGCTACAAGTTAGTGTAGTGCGACCTCTGCACAGTGTTCAACTAAAGCTACAAGTTAGTGTAGTGCGTCATCCTCAGAGTGTTCAGCTAAAGCTGCAAGTTAGTGTAGTGCAACCTCTGCAGAGTGTTCAGCTAAAGCTACAAGTTAGTGTAGTGCATCCTCTGAACAGTGTTCAGCTAAAACTACAAGTTAGTGTAGTGCACAGTGTTCAGCTAAAGTTACAAGTTAGTGTAGTGCGTCCTCCTCACAGTGTTCAGCTAAAACTACAAGTTAGTGTAGTGCGTCCTCCTCACAGTGTTCAGCTAAAGCTACAAGTTAGTGTAGTGCAACCTCTGCACAGTGTTTAGCTAAAGCTACAAGTTAGTATAGTGCATCCTCTGAACAGTGTTCAGCTAAAACTACAAGTTAGTGTAGTTCACAGTGTTCAGCTAAAGTTACAAGTTAGTGTAGTGCATCCTCCTCACAGTGTTCAGCTAAAGTTACAAGTTAGTGTAGTGAGTCCTCTACACAGTGTTCAGCAAAAGCTACAAGTTAGTGTAGTGTATCCTCCTCACAGTGTTCAGCTAAATCTACACGTTAGTGTAGTGCACAGTGTTCAGCTAAAGTTACAAGCTAGTGTAGTGTGTTCTCCTCACAGTGTTCAGCTAAAGCTAAAAGTTAGTGTAGTGCGTCCTCTGAACAGTGTTCAGCTAAAGCTATAAGTTAGTGTATTGTGTAGTGTTCAGCTAATGTTACAAGTTAGTGTAGTGCGTCCTCCTCACAGTGTTCAGCTAAAGCTACAAGTTAGTGTAGTGCAACCTCTGCACAGTGTTTAGCTAAAGCTACAAGTTAGTGTAGGGCGCCTCTGAACAGTGGTCAGCTTAAGCTGCAAGTTAGTGTAGTGCGACCTCTGCACAGTGTTTAGCTAAAGCTACAAGTTAATGTAGTGCATCCTCTGAACAGTGTTCAGCTAAAGCTACAAGTTAGTGTAGTGCGTCCTCTGAACAGTGTTCAGCTAAAGCTACAAGTTAGTGTAGTGCACAATGTTCAGCTAAAGCTACAAGTTAGTGTAGTGTGTCCTCCTCACAGTGTTCAGCTAAAGCTACAAGTTAGTGTAGTACGACCTCTGCACAGTGTTCAGCTAAAGCTACAAGTTAGTGTAGTGCGTCCTCCTCACAGTGTTCAGCTAAAGCTACAAGTTAGTGTATTGTGACCTCTGCACAGTTTTCAGCTAAAGCTATAAGTTAGTGTACTGTGTCCCCCTCACAGTGTTCAGCTAAAGCTGCAAGTTAGTGTAGTGCGACCTCTGCACAGTGCTCAGCTAAAGTTACAAGTTAGTGTAGTGCGTCCTCCTCACAGTGTTCAGCTAAAGCTACAAGTTAGTGTAGTGGGTCCTCCTCACAGTGTTCAGCTAAAGCTACAAGTTAGTGTAGTGCGACCTCTGCACAGTGTTCAACTAAAGCTACAAGTTAGTGTAGTGCGTCCTCCTCACAGTGTTCAGCTAAAGCTACAAGTTAGTGTAGTGCAACCTCTGCACAGTGTTCAGCTAAAGCTACAAGTTAGTGTAGTGCATCCTCTGAACAGTGTTCAGCTAAAACTACAAGTTAGTGTAGTGCACAGTGTTCAGCTAAGCTTACAAGTTAGTGTAGTGCGTCCTCCTCACAGTGTTCAGCTAAAGCTACAAGTTAGTGTAGTGCGTCCTCCTCACAGTGTTCAGCTAATGTTACAAGTTAGTGCAGTGCACAGTGTTCAGCTAAAGTTACAAATTAGTGTAGTGCGTCCTCTACACAGTGTTCAGCTAAAGCTGTAAGTTAGTGTAGTGCATCCTCCTCACAGTGTTCAGCTAAATCTACAAGTTAGTGTAGTGCACAGTGTTCAGCTAAAGTTACAAGCTGGTGTAGTGTGTCCTCCTCACAGTGTTCAGCTAAAGCTACAAGTTAGTGTAGTGTGTAGTGTTCAGCTAAAGTTACAAGTTAGTGTAGTGCGTCCTCCTCACAGTGTTCACCTAAAGCTACAAGTTAGTGTAGTGCAACCTCTGCACAGTGTTTAGCTAAAGCTACAAGTTAGTATAGTGCATCCTCTGAACAGTGTTCAGCTAAAACTACAAGTTAGTGTAGTTCACAGTGTTCAGCTAAAGTTACAAGTTAGTGTAGTGCATCCTCCTCACAGTGTTCAGCTAAAGTTACAAGTTAGTGTAGTGAGTCCTCTACACAGTGTTCAGCAAAAGCTACAAGTTAGTGTAGTGTATCCTCCTCACAGTGTTCAGCTAAATCTACACGTTAGTGTAGTGCACAGTGTTCAGCTAAAGTTACAAGCTAGTGTAGTGTGTTCTCCTCACAGTGTTCAGCTAAAGCTAAAAGTTAGTGTAGTGCGTCCTCTGAACAGTGTTCAGCTAAAGCTATAAGTTAGTGTATTGTGTAGTGTTCAGCTAATGTTACAAGTTAGTGTAGTGCGTCCTCCTCACAGTGTTCAGCTAAAGCTACAAGTTAGTGTAGTGCAACCTCTGCACAGTGTTTAGCTAAAGCTACAAGTTAGTGTAGGGCGCCTCTGAACAGTGGTCAGCTTAAGCTGCAAGTTAGTGTAGTGCGACCTCTGCACAGTGTTTAGCTAAAGCTACAAGTTAATGTAGTGCATCCTCTGAACAGTGTTCAGCTAAAGCTACAAGTTAGTGTAGTGCGTCCTCTGAACAGTGTTCAGCTAAAGCTACAAGTTAGTGTAGTGCACAGTGTTCAGCTAAAGCTACAAGTTAGTGTAGTGTGTCCTCCTCACAGTGTTCAGCTAAAGCTACAAGTTAGTGTAGTACGACCTCTGCACAGTGTTCAGCTAAAGCTACAAGTTAGTGTAGTGCGTCCTCCTCACAGTGTTCAGCTAAAGCTACAAGTTAGTGTATTGTGACCTCTGCACAGTTTTCAGCTAAAGCTATAAGTTAGTGTACTGTGTCCCCCTCACAGTGTTCAGCTAAAGCTGCAAGTTAGTGTAGTGCGACCTCTGCACAGTGCTCAGCTAAAGTTACAAGTTAGTGTAGTGCGTCCTCCTCACAGTGTTCAGCTAAAGCTACAAGTTAGTGTAGTGGGTCCTCCTCACAGTGTTCAGCTAAAGCTACAAGTTAGTGTAGTGCGACCTCTGCACAGTGTTCAACTAAAGCTACAAGTTAGTGTAGTGCGTCCTCCTCACAGTGTTCAGCTAAAGCTACAAGTTAGTGTAGTGCAACCTCTGCACAGTGTTCAGCTAAAGCTACAAGTTAGTGTAGTGCATCCTCTGAACAGTGTTCAGCTAAAACTACAAGTTAGTGTAGTGCACAGTGTTCAGCTAAGCTTACAAGTTAGTGTAGTGCGTCCTCCTCACAGTGTTCAGCTAAAGCTACAAGTTAGTGTAGTGCGTCCTCCTCACAGTGTTCAGCTAAAGCTACAAGTTAGTGTAGTGCACGGTGTTCAGCTAAAGTTACAAGCTAGTGTAGTGCGTCCTCCTCACAGTGTTCAGCTAAAGCTACAAGTTAGTGTAGTGCGTCCTCCTCACAGTGTTCAGCTAAAGCTACAAGTTAGTGTAGTGCAACCTCTGCACAGTGTTTAGCTAAAGCTACAAGTTAGTGTAGTACGCCTCTGAACAGTGTTCAGCTAAAGCTACAAGTTAGTGTAGTGCACAGTGTTCAGCTAAAGTTACAAGTTAGTGTAGTGCATCCTCTGAACAGTGTTCAGCTAAAACTACAAGTTAGTGTAGTGCACAGTGTTCAGCTAAAGTTACAAGCTAGTGTAGTGTGTCCTCCTCACAGTGTTCAGCTAAAGCTACAAGTTAGTGTAGTGCGTCCTCTGAACAGTGTTCAGCTAAAGCTACAAGTTAGTGTAGTGCATAGAGTTCACCTAAAGTTACAAGTTAGTGTAGTGCGTCCTCCGAACAGTGTTCAGCTAAAGCTACAAGTTAGTGTAGTGCAACCTCTGCACAGTGTTTAGCTAAAGCTACAAGTTAGTGTAGTGCGCCTCTGAACAGTGGTCAGCTAAAGCTACAAGTTAGTGTAGTGCGACCTCTGCACAGTGTTCAGCTAAAGCTACAAGTTAGTGTAGTGCATCCTCTGAACAGTGTTCAGCTAAAGCTACAAGTTAGTGTAGTGTGTCCTCTGAATAGTGTTCAGCTAAAGCTACAAGTTAGTGTAGTGCACAGTGTTCAGCTAAAGCTACAAGTTAGTGTAGTGCGTCCTCCTCACAGTGTTCAGCTAAAGCTACAAGCTAGTGTAGTGCGACCTCTGCACAGTGTTCAGCTAAAGCTACAAGTTAATGTAGTGCGTCCTCTGAACAGTGTTCAGTTAAAGCTACAAGTTAGTGTAGTGCACAGTGTTCATCTAAAGCTACAAGTTAGTGTAGTGCGTCCTCCTCACAGTGTTCAGCTAAAGCTACAAGTTAGTGTATTGTGACCTCTGCACAGTGTTCAGCTAAAGCTACAAGTTAGTGTAGTGTGTCCTCCTCACAGTGTTCAGCTAAAGCTACAAGTTAGTGTAGTGCACAGTGTTCAGCTAAAGTTACAAGTTAGTGTAGTGTGTCCTCCTCACAGTGTTCAGCTAAAGCTACAAGTTAGTGTAGTGTTTCCTCTGAACAGTGTTCAGCTAAAGCTACAAGTTAGTGTAGTGCACAGTGTTCAGCTAAAGTTACAAGTTAGTGTAGTGGGTCCTCCTCACAGTGTTCAGCTAAAGCTACAAGTTAGTGTAGTGCGACCTCTGCACAGTGTTCAACTAAAGCTACAAGTTAGTGTAGTGCGTCATCCTCAGAGTGTTCAGCTAAAGCTGCAAGTTAGTGTAGTGCAACCTCTGCAGAGTGTTCAGCTAAAGCTACAAGTTAGTGTAGTGCATCCTCTGAACAGTGTTCAGCTAAAACTACAAGTTAGTGTAGTGCACAGTGTTCAGCTAAAGTTACAAGTTAGTGTAGTGCGTCCTCCTCACAGTGTTCAGCTAAAACTACAAGTTAGTGTAGTGCGTCCTCCTCACAGTGTTCAGCTAAAGCTACAAGTTAGTGTAGTGCACGGTGTTCAGCTAAAGTTACAAGCTAGTGTAATGCGTCCTCCTCACAGTGTTCTGCTAAAGCTACAAGCTAGTGTAGTGCGTCCTCCTCACAGTGTTCAGCTATAGCTACAAGTTAGTGTAGTGCGACCTCTGCACAGTGTTTAGCTAAAGCTACAAGTTAGTGTAGTGCACCTCTGAACAGTGTTCAGCTAAAGCTACAAGTTAGTGTAGTGCTCAGTGTTCAGCTAAAGTTACAAGTTAGTGTAGTGCATCCTCTGAACAGTGTTCAGCTAAAACTACAAGTTAGTGTAGTGCACAGTGTTCAGCTAAAGTTACAAGTTAGTGTAGTGCGTCCTCCTCACAGTGTTCAGCAAAAGCTACAAGTTAGTGTAGTGCATCCTCCTCACAGTGTTCAGCTAAATCTACAAGTTAGTGTAGTGCACAGTGTTCAGCTAAAGTTACAAGCTAGTGTAGTGTGTCCTCCTCACAGTGTTCAGCTAAAGCTACAAGTTAGTGTAGTGCATCCTCTGAACAGTGTTCAGCTAAAGCTACAAGTTAGTGTAGTGCATAGTGTTCAGCTAAAGTTACAAGTTAGTGTAGTGCGTCCTCCGAACAGTGTTCAGCTAAAGCTACAAGTTAGTGTAGTGCGACCTCTGCACAGTGTTTAGCTAAAGCTACAAGTTAGTGTAGTGCGCCTCTGAACAGTGGTCAGCTGAAGCTACAAGTTAGTGTAGTGCGACCTCTGCACAGTGTTCAGCTTAAGCTATCTGTAGAAGGTTGGTGGTGTTTTTCTGATCCTATTACTACCGCAGTCAGCTACATTATTTACACGTTAGTGTAGTGTGACCTCTGCACAGTGTTCAGCTAAAGCTACCTGTAGAAGGTTGGTGGTGTTTTCCTGATCCTATCACTACCGCAGGCAGCTACATTATTTACATGTTAGTGTAGTGCGTCCTCTGCACAGTGTTCAGTTAAAGCTATCTGTAGAAGGTCGGTGGTGTTTTCCTGATCCTATCACTACCGCAGGCAGCTACATTATTTTAACGTTAGTGTAGTGCGTCCTCTTCACAGTGTTCAGCTAAAGCTACCTGTAGAAGGTTGGTGGTGTTTTCCTGATCCCCACCATGTCCTCCTGAGGAGTCCATCGAACTGTTTGACCACAGTGTTGGGTACATGCTCCAGGAGGATGCCCAGCGTATAGAAGGCTCTGATGATGATACTGAGCTAGATGAAGGCAGTATCGTGAGTACGGACAGAGGGGGTGCCCAAGAAGGACAGCAATCTGGCAGTCATGCTCCCCCTGCTGCAGCATACTGCGAGGTTTGCTCCAGTGATGAGGAGGGAGGGGATGATGAGGTCACTGACTCAACATGGGTGCCTGATAGGAGAGAGGAGGAGGAGGAGGCACATCACCAATGAGGCAGGATGCCCTCTAGGGGCCAGCCTAAGGGCAGCACACTGACTGCATCACACCATGAAGCTCTGCATGTGCAGGGTGCTGCTGTCTCTGCACGTTATTCCAAAAGTTCTTTGGTGTGGGCTTTTTTGAGACGAGTGCATCAGATCGCACTGCTGCTATTTGCAACATATGTCTCAAACGTATCTCATGTGGTCAAAACATCTCCCACTTGGGCACCACATGCTTGACCAGACATATGTTGACCTGCCATGCAGTTAGTTGGCAAGCGTATCTAAAAGACCCACACCAAAGAACAAAGAGGACCTCTCCTTGCTCCTCATCAGCTGAGATCTCCAACCCCACTATACCTTCAGTCCTCTCTGAGACCTGCACTGATAGGAATGAAGGTGTAGAATTAGGTATGTCACAGCCAAGTACTTGTGGGCAATCTGCTTTCGGTACACCGACGGCAAATTTCCCTGCCCCAGCTGCTGCACCGCCGAAAGAAGTTCGCTCCCAGCCATCCACATGCCCAGCGGTTGAATGCTAGCTTGGCAAAATTGCTAGCACTTCAACTGCTACCTTTTCAGTTGGTAGACTCTGCCCCCTTTCGTGAGTTTGTGGAATGTGCGGTTCCTCAGTGGCAGGTAACCAAACACCACTTTTTCTCACAGAAGGCGATTCCGGCTCTCTACCAGCATGTGGAAGGCAATGTCCATGCCTCACTGGACAGGGCTGTCAGAAGTAAGGTGCATATTACCGCTAACTCATGGGCCAGCAGGCATGGACAGGGACATTACCTAAGTTTCATGGCGCATTGGGTGACTCTGCTGGCAGCTGGGAAGGATACAGGACAAGGTGCAGTAGTGTTGGAGGTTGTTCCACCACCACGCCTCCAAAATGCCACTACTAATGATTATGACACACCTCTCTCCTCCACCCCCTCCTCTTCTTCTTCCTCCATGGCCTCTTCCTGTGCTTTGTCCTCGAAACCAGCGGTGCTCCGTAGGTGTTCAAGGGGCTACTCAAGTATGCAAAAGATGCCATGCGGTACTTGAGCTGGTGTGCTTGGGGGACAGGAGCCACACTGGGGCAGAGGTTCTGTCAGCTCTGCAGGGGCAGGTTCAGAGGTGGTTGACGCCACACCAACTTAAGGCAGGAATGGTGGTTTGCGACAATGGCACCAACCTCCTCTCCGCCCTCCGACAGGGACAAATGACCCATGTGCCCTGTTTGGCTCACGTCCTTAACTTAGAGGTTCAGCGGTTCTTGGGCAGGTACCCAGGCTTACAGGATGTCCTGAGGCAGGCCAGGAAAGTCCGCGTGCATTTCCGCCAGTCATTTAATGCTAGTGCTCGGCTGGCAGACCTCCAAAAGGAATTTAACCTGCCCAAGAACTGCCTGATCTGTGACATGCCCACCAGGTGGAACTCAACGTTGGCCATGCTGCAGCAGCTGCACACGCAGCAGAGGGCCATCAATGAGTACCTGTGTGACTATGGCACCAGGACAGGGTCAGGGGAGCTTGTTTTTTTCCCCAAGCAAGTGGGCCATGATCAGGGATGCATGCACTGTACTGTCACCATTTGAGGAGGCCACGAGGCTGGTGAGCAGTGACAGTGCATGCATCAGTGACACTGTCCCCCTTGTCCACCTGTTGGAGCACACGCTGCGTGGAATAATGGACAGGGCACATGAGGCAGAACAGAGGCAGGAAAAGGAGGACTTACTTAGGTCTCAAGGCCCCCTTTATCCAGACAGTGTTCCTGTGTGCCCGTCGATCACACAGGAAGAGGAGGAGGAGGAGGATTTTGTCAGTATGGAGGTGGAGCCTGGCACTCAGCATCAGCAGCAGTCTTTAAGGGATCATTTACAGTCCCAAGAAACACATGGACTTGTACGTGGCTGGGAGGAGGTGGCTGCGGATCATGTCGTCCTTAGTGACCCAGAGGACTCCGGACTGAATGCCTCAGCAAACCTACGTTGCATGGCCTCCCTGATCCTGCAAAGCCCGCGGAAGGATCCTCGTATTCCTGGTATCAAGGAGAAGGAACAATACTGTCTGGCAACTCTCCTTGATCCACGTTACAATGGTAAGGTTGCGGACCTTATCTTGCCGTCGCACAGGGAGCAGAGGATGAAACATCTTCGGGAGGCCTTGCAGAAAGGTCTGTGCAACGCGTTCCCAGAGACTGGGAGGTTACAAACTCCTGTTTCTGGACAACGTGTTGCTGAGGCTTCCATCAGTCAAAGAAGGAGTGGTGGAGAAGGTAGCCGTCTGATCAATGCGTTCAGACAATTTTTTAGTCCACAGCCCCAAGGTATGATCGGTTCCAGCAACCATCGCCAGCGTCTGTTTTACATGGTGCAGGAATACCTAGGGGCAAGATCTGACTTGGACACCTTTCCCACCGAAAATCCTCTAGGTTACTGGGTCTTGAGGATGGATCACTGGCCAGAGCTTGCACAGTATGCAATTGAGCTACTGGCCTGTCCTGCATCCAGCGTTCTTTCAGAACGCACATTCAGTGCTGCTGGAGGCTTTGTAACCGATCACAGGGTGCGTCTGTCCACAGACTCGATCAACTGACCTTCATAAAAATGAATCAGTCTTGGATCACCACCAGCTACCAAGCACCTGATGCTGATGTAACCGAATACATTTTTTTGAAATGTCAGATTCCTTCAAAGACTGCCTATGCTGATGCTGAGTGACTTATGCTGATGCTGAGTGACTATCCTGTTATACTGAATAATTATCCTCTTCCTCCTCAATGATCATGATGATAGCTTGTAAGAACATTTTTGGTTCTGGGCGCCGCCAGTCCCGCCACCAGTGCCTAAAGCCCAATTTTTCAGCCCCTGTTTAACAGGGTCATGTAATAACAATTTTTCATGCAATTCTTTGCAGCAGGGCTAGTTCCTGTGCTCCAACTAGAGTATCTGTGAGGGGTTGCAGTGTTGTGGCACCAGCACCAGTGCCTAAGGCCCAATTTTTCAGCCCCTGTTTAACAGGGGCGTGTAATTACAATTTTTCATGCAATTCTTTGCAGCAGGGCTAGTTCCTGCGCTCCAGCTAGAGTATCTGTGAGGAGTTCCAGTGGCACCAGCACCAGTGCCCAAGGCCCAATTTTTCTGCCCCTGTTCAACAGGGGCATGTAATTACAATTCTTGATCTAATATTTCACAGCAGGGCCCTGTGAGGGCTTATAGTGTTGTGGCCACAACAACACCTAAGGCCCAAATTTCTGCTGAGTATATAGGGCAGGCCCCTACTTTCAAACATCCAAACGACTCTTACTTGCAAATGGAAGGAGACAACAGGAAGTGAGATTAAATCTACCCCTTGGAAGGGAAATTCTCTCCTGTAAGAGTTAATATGGGAAAATCTTTTCTCCTTTCAGATTCTACTTAACAACAAACCTACAGTTCCTGTCTTGTTTGCACCGCCTGTATACTGCTGTTCAGAGAATATAGGGCCTGGGGGCCCCACACCCTTCCTTTTTTAATTTGGGTGCGGGGTTCCCCTTAATATCCATACAAGACCCAAAGGGCCTGGTAATGGACTTGGGGGTACCCATGCCGTTTGTCTCACTGATTTTCATCCATATTGCCAGGACCCGATATTACATTAAAGCCGCAAGCAGTTTTAAATGACTTTTTTCATTTAAAAATGACATTTTGTGCAGGGACTGTTCTAAGCACGGGAAACATGCGCCACATTACAGGCATACTATAGACACCCCCCCCAGGTATGATATTTAAAGGAATATTTCACTTTTTTTTTTTTACTTTAAGCATCATTAAAATCACTGCTCCCGAAAAAATGGCTGTTTTTAAAAGTTTTTTTTGCATTGGTACATGTCCCCGGGGCAGGACCCGGGTCCCCAAACCCTTTTTAGGACAATACCATGCAAATTAGCCTTTAAAATTAGCACTTTTGATTTTGAACGTTCGAGTCCCATAGACGTCAATGGGGTTCTAAAGTTCGTGCAAATTTTCGGTCCGTTCGCAGATTCTGGTGCGAACCGAACCGGGGGGTGTTCGACTCATCCCTACTTAGGGGCTACCCTCCTAGATTAGATCCAACAGTATTTGTTTTTACATATTTAGTAGATCAAAATTGTATTCTGTACACTTAAATATACATGGCTAACACTAATGCCCCGTACACACGATCGGATTTTCCGATGGAAAATGTCCGATCGGAGCGTGTTGTCGGAAATTCTGACCGTGTGTGGGCGCCATCGAACATTTTCCATCGGATTTTCCGACACACAAAGTTGGAGAGCAGGAGATAAAATTTTCCGACAACAAAATCTGATCGCATCAATTCCGACCGTGTGTGGCCTGTTCCGACGCACAAAGTGCCACGCATGCTCAGAAGAAATTCCGAGACGGGACAGCTCGTTCTGGTAAACTTAGCGTTCGCAATGGATACACTTTCGTCACGCTGCAATGTTCAAAATGGTTTTATACAGCGCACTCTCTTCTTCTTTATAATGTGACAAGAATTAAGTAGTTTTGATGCTCATATTCACACACACTTCTCACAAACTTCTTTCGTTACTATTTATCAGGATTCCCTCAATATATTTTGATTTCTCACATCTGACAACATATTTTTGTATATATTTTTTTTTTTTTTGCCTTTAATGTAGAATCTTTTTTTGTGTTTCTCTTTTTTTTTTTTTGGTGATTTTGATTTGTACTCCCGAAAATGTTTGTGTGTTTTTTGTGACAAGTTCCCACAACACCATTGATATGTTGTTCTATTTAATCTGTAGGAGGTTGTTTGGTGTTGTTGTCCCTTGTTAATTTCACATTTTATATTAGAAATGTACCTGAATCGTCACCAACAAACTGTCCTTTTTGGATGAAAACACACACAGGAGAGTAGAATTTACCTAAAAAAATTTTAATAAGGGGTCACAACTATAAAAAAAACAAAGAGGGAGGCAACGCTGGAGAAACTGCAGAAGTGGGCTAAGCCTTGGACCCCCAGGGCAGACATCAATTATTTAAAAGCAAAATTGGTGGCCTGAGGAGTCCATATCTAAGGGAGGGCAGTCTGGTCCAGAAGTCCCAGAGATCCGGAAAGCAGCAGGTGACATCTGTGTCCCCAGGCTGTGGTCATACGAGAGACTGCAGCTTTTGTCAGACCAGACTGAACCCAGGACCATCACTCTTTGGTCTTCCTTCCACACTTCCTTACAGGCTTTGGCTGTGGTGGTGGAGTTGTGGCAGCAGGAGGAGAAGGAGGAGGAGGATCGATCTCAATGACATCCGTCTTGGGTGTCAGTTCCCCACTCTCCCTCTTACGTAGGACTTTATAAATCAGGTCCTCAGAGAGCTTGCATTGGCCCTCCTGCATGCCCTGCAATTTGGTGGCAGCCATGCAGGCAAAGGCCTCTGCAGGACTGGGGAAGGCTCTGAGGGACGCAGAAGCCTCCTGGATCAGCCTGTATGCTGAATCCTGCACAGGACTGGGAGTGGCCTTCCTGGCCCTTTTGTATGGCAGGTGGAGGGGAGGAACCTGAGACTCAGTCAGGCTGCGACTTGTCCCAGGCTTCTCTTGGCTGACACTTAGCCCCGCCTCCTCCTGGCTGACACTAATCCCCGCCTCCTCCTGGCTGCCACATTCCACAGCCTCCTCCTGGCTGAGGTCTTCCTGTGTATGAAAAAGGGACATAGTTTTAGTATTTTTTCCATCAATCACACACAATTTTCACCTCCTGACTGCTGCAAATTGAATGTTAACAAATATAACAGACTATCCTTCTGAGCCCAGCAGTTTTCATTCTTGTCCCAATTTTGGGTGCCCACTACTGTCTATTGATATGTAAAACACTTTCAATTAATGATCAATAATAACATCTAGTAAACATCATTTATTTATTGCCCAGAAATCTGTAGAAGAATGCTATACCTGACTCCAGCTGGGCTCCTCCACTTCTTCCTGGCTGGAAGGCCCAGGTTGGACATCGGAAGCCTCAGCTGGTATGGAAGGAAGTGTGGAAGGAAGAGTAGAGAGGGATTCCCTGACTTCAGTGTGGTCTGACAGAAATCGCAGTTTCTCATAGTACCACAGCCTGGGGACATAAACGTCATCTGCTGCAGCTCCGGACCTCTGGGAATCTGTGACCTTCTTGCGCTCCCTAAGATACGTGCTCCTCAGGCCACCAATTTTAGCTTTTAAATAAGGGATGGTTGCTGTGGGGACCACTGGCTTCACCAACTCCAGCAGTTTCTCCAGCGCTGCCTGCCTCTTTTGTTTATGGTTATAGTGGGGGTGTCTCACTTGCCACAGACAGGGCAGCTCCCTGTACTTGTCAATAAAAAGGGGCAGGAAATTGTGGTCGTTGAACCCATCCATTTTCTCTGCAAGACACAACACAAGACAAACCCTAATGTCAGGCCAAACTCCCCTAATCTTGTTACAATATAGGCTTCCATTTCGAAGCAGTATAGGCCCAAGTTTAGATCCTACCTTCGTTATCACGATCGGCGTCTCCGATGCTCCTTCCTCCGCTCACAGATCGTACGTACGACGCGCGCGTGTTACGATTTATACACACTGCGCATGCGTATAACTCCGCCCGCCCCTGACATTCTTTCTAGTCTATTCCCCACCCCTTTTCGTTCGGCGCAGTGGGGGAAGAGCACATGGCGGATAGACAGCAGGATCGTGCTAATTGTAGCAACGAGGAGGAGGAGGAGGGGCCGGAGCCTGAAATGTCCCGATCCAAAAGGAGATTGAAGGACTCAAATATGTCCTTTGGGGAGATGTTGGAGATGGTGGACATCCTGAAGAAGGCCGACTATGATGGAAAGTATGGGCCTTACCCCAACCCCAATGTCCGAAAGGCCAAGATCATGGCGAAAGTGGTCAGGAGTCTGCACCGGAAATTCGGGGTACGACGATCGAAAGATCAGCTCAGGAAGCGGTGGTCGGACCTGAAATTACGAGAACATGAGCAGTACAGAAAGATCCGGAGAGTGCTGCAAAAAAGTAAGTAGTTGTGCTGTGTTCCTATTCTTTTTGGGTTTATTACGTTCGTGCTGCTCCATGTGCTTTTAGGAACTGTTGTACAGTTTAAAATGGCAACTTTCATGTTCATGGGCACATTATTCGTTCGGATCACACATTTTTATTTCGGACTATAAAATACCATTGTTTAGCCCATATGCATTTGGCCACCATTTTGACGCCCTATGCTTGGCTTCAAAGAATTGGGTTGTGTAGATGGCTTTGTTACTAGAATGAAATGCAAACTAGATTGTGTGTAAGGAGAGGACACTCAGCAGCTGTTTTCACATCTGGACACTGGAGCACTAGTGTGGGACAATAGAACACCATTTTTATTAGGGGGGGGGGCACACAGGTGCTCCAGTGTATACTATAGGGGGGTCTCCATCTGTGAAGCTTGTACTAAACAGGTAAAGTGTTGCAGCTTGACAAAGGACACTAAAAAAGCTACATCTTGGAACTCTGCTAAAATAGATCATTGTACCCCACTTCCAAGCAGTGTTTCATCTTTATAGTTCAGACATTAAATATCTGTGTGCTAATTATACCATTTTTGTTTTACATAGGGGAGAAAAGACTCGGAGGACACCCCTCATCCGAGGAGACCAGAGCCCCCCCCTCTGGAAGAAGGGGAAATCCCCCCAACACAAGATGAGCAGGAGGAAGAAGACGTGGTGGAACTAGTCACCACAACAGGTGAGTGTCTGTGACCACAGGCTCCGATAAGAGATGGATGGCGGCATTTTTTTGGAAACCTAATTTATTTTGGGGTTCCTCTCTTTTTAGGTGATCGTGAGGTTGTGGATGAAGATCCTTTCACATCCAAAAGTGCCCAGATCCTGATCGGGGAGATCATGGGGTGTAATTTACAATTGGAAAACATCAAGCAAAACATCAATGATGTTATTCCAAAATATAAAAACATCATTGATCTTTTGGGGTGAGTTTAAAACCCCTCCAAATCACTTTCTTCTTTTGTGTGCTACAATGTGCGAAATGTTTTTGTGATTTTTCCCAAAGCCAAATTTGGAGGATGCACACAGTGTGTCAACATGTGCTATCTGCCATCATGGGAGATCAATGGATGCGTTTTGGGGGTGCGACCCCTTCCTCAATAATAAAGTAGCGGTGAGGAAGGGCTTTCTCCCCCAAAACACATCCCTTGATCCCCCCTGATGGCAGATAGCACATGTTGACATTCGTAAATTGGTGTGCATCTTCCAAATTTGGCTTTTCCAGGGGTGATTTTCCCCCATCTAAACGCAATATCAAACACAGTTCCTAAATACTCATGTCTGATATTGCCTTCCAGTTCTACCAAATGTGAACTTTGTAAGATCAAGATTTGTGTCTTTCTTGTTGGTTTTACACAGGCCTGTTTTCTATAAAATGCACATTTTGATTTTGGATAATGACACCACAAAAATTGATATACAACAAACATGTTGGTTTGTCAGAAAAACCTTTGGTAAATGCACATGTGATTGTGCGGGTATTAAAAAGATTGTTCATCAAGAATGTGTGGATTATTGTCTCAACGCTACAACACTTTTGGGGTGATGTAACTGTTGTTTTATGAGAAAATGGGGGTAATTTCCTTAGGGGAAATCCACTTTGCACTACAAGTGCTGTTTCAGTGCAGTTGCAAGTGCACTTGTAGTGAAAAGTGTCTTTGCATTTAGTAAATAACAGCCAACAGTGCTTTGTATAAGGTTACACAATCACAACATTTTCTGGACTCCACACATTTCTGTCAGGGTCAGCTCAAACAAACACAAGCAGTAAATGTCCACAAAGAAGAGCCTGGGGGGAGATGCCTGTCGAGAACTTGAGGTCCTGCAGGCTTCTCCCTGTGGCCAAATGCCGCAAGGTAGCGACCAACCTCTGCTCCGGAGTGATGGCTTGCCTCATGCAGGTGTCCTGCCTGCTGATATAGGGGGTCAGCGAAGCCAACAGACGGTGAAACACGGGGTCCGTCATCCTGAGAAAGTTCCTGAAATCATCAGGATTATTCTCACGGATCTCACGGAGCAAAGGCATATGACAGAACTGGTCACGCTGAAGCAACCAATTCTTGGTCCATGAACTCCTCCCCACCCTGTTCATGGACTGGACTTGTGTCAAGGTCAGGACCCCAACACCAAGCCCCCGTGCAGCACGAACTGTACGAGGAGTACGCATACGAAACATGGCTAGAAAACGGTCGGCTGCTCAGAACGAAGTAACAGAACGCACTGAAGAACAGCAAGGCCTGTGAAGAGCGACCTGAAAACCAGTAACGAATGAACAAGAATACAATGACTACCTAAAGTCATGCGGAACTTGCTGCACGCACTGAAGAGTAGATACAAACCCACAAGCACAAACTGAACGGCAGAAAACGATCTGAAAGCCACGAGTCTGAAAAAGCGCGAATCGTCTCTCACCAAACTTTTACTAACACGAGATTAGCAAAAGGAGCCCAAAGGGTGCCGCGCTTGGTTCTGAACCGGCCTTTTCTAGTCTCGTCGTATGTCGTGTACGTGACCGCGTGGTTGTCGATCGGAAATTCCGACAACTTTGTGCGACCGTGTGTAGGCAAAACAAGTTTGAGCCAACATCCGTCGGAAAAAATCCTAGGATTTTGTTGTCGGAATGTCCGAACAAAGTCCGACCGTGTGTACGCCCTATAAGGCCTTTTTATATAGTTTTGGATAGTGTAAGAAACTGTTAAAATACATATCAGGTCCTTCATTCCCTTTGTTCCGTGTTCTGTAGATAAAACAGGAAGCAAGAGCAAACCTTTACAAAATAAGGAAAATCAAAAGGTTGTCCCCTAATTAAAGCTAAATTATGGGCAGATATAGAAGACACAAATAAATGCAGCTACTTATTACATCATTAAATGTATTACAAAAATGAAAGCAAATACATCAATTTGACCTGGCATCAGTCTTTTGCAGTCTAGTGACAAAAAAAATACTACAGAGATCTTGATTGAAGGTGAATAGTTCAGCAAAAGTTGATTTTGTTATTTTTTTTATAAAGAGATATCTATCTTGTGTTTTTTGGCTGTAGTTCAGCTTTAAAGTGAAAGTTTAGGCTACAAAAATGTTCACTTAAAACTCTGCCTCCCCTTCCTTCTGCCTATGTGTTATACTATTAGTAAAAGAGATGTATGTAAATACATTTTTTAATGTGCTTTGATGCGGCCAAATTATTCAGAAGCTCCAGCTCCCCTGTGTCGGTGATCAGTTGCTAAAAGGGAGAGGAGGGGGCACCAACAGATGGGCACTGGAAGCTGGCGATTGATGATGCAACTCACAGGTTCAGCCCCATTGTTGAGCGCTCCATGACACAGGGTGCCACTGTCTCTGCATTACATGATTGCATTAGAGTGGACTAAAAAAGGTATTTTCACACATTTTGTTTACAAACAGTATACAGTATACATTGATAGGAGAAGGGATGGACCAGTGTTTTTAGCAGACTTATAAGTAGCCTAAACTTCAGCTTTACGTGTCCCCATTGGTAGATTTCTTCTATATTTTTGTCACAGTGAACATTTAAATCCTTACCCATTCCATTCAAAACCAAAAAAGTTTTTGTGTTAGATACATTTTAATAGAAATACAAAAAAGGATAAATGGCGCTAGAACATACAAACATGCATATAAAGAGTCCAAAGTAAATGTGAAAAAACATCCAGGGTGTGATAGTCAATAAAATTATATATATATAGAAAAATTGTATGTATATATATATATATATAAAAAAAGTCACTGAAATTAAAGATCTGATAAAAAGCACCAGCGGCAGCTCACTTGAGAGTGGAAGCAGGCAACTCTGAAAAAACAATGTAAAAAACAGCAAGAAGCGCCAATCTAAGTGCAGTATCATGAAACTTTAATGAGATAATTATAAACGGACAAACAGCCAAATGGCTACTCACAAAGATGAAATAGGTTAAGGCAAGGACAAGTAATGGGTCCAGGGACGTCCTCCTCAGATGTGGGCAAAGTGCATGGTGCAGGTTCTCCTGGAAGCGCTGTCCACGTTAGGATGTGCAAGTAGTCACCGGGGTCATCGCTGGGTGCTGGGCTGCAAAACGATGGAGGTGTCCGCAAAGACAACCAGCGTCTAAGTGGACATGGAGAGCCAGAGCCGTCGCAGTAGACAGGAACCGGAAGACAAGCGTGGAACGCAAGGCACTTAGTCCAGGAACCAACAAAGCGGAAGTGACGTATGGACGTGTTGGATGACGCGTTTCAATGCTTCCGCATTTTCTTCAGATCCGATAGGCTAATACAACAGGTGTCCTTTTATGGGAGCTATGGAGTCAGTAACTAGGCAACAGCTAAAAACAAAACACGATATACTAAATACAATAACAATGAGATGAAGAAAATGAGTTCAAAAACACCAGAAAAATGTGAAAGTGAGATATAAAAAAAGGGTAGAAAGAAAAGAAAAGAAAAAGAAAAAGAAAAACGGAAAAGGATGAATAAATAAAATAAAATAAGGAAAATTCAAAAATAAATAAAATTCAAAAAATATATTAAAAATATACAAAAATATATAAAAAATATATGAAATAAAATATAAAGTAAAAATAATAAATAATAAATAATGAATAATTAATAAATACATTTTCTTATATTATTCATTATTTATTATTTATTATTTTTACTTTATATTTTATTTCATATATTTTTTATATATTTTTGTATATTTTTAATATATTTTTTTGAATTTTATTTATTTTTGAATTTTCCTTATTTTATTTTATTTATTCATCCTTTTCCGTTTTTCTTTTTCTTTTTCTTTTCTTTTCTTTCTACCCTTTTTTTATATCTCACTTTCACATTTTTCTGGTGTTTTTGAACTCATTTTCTTCATCTCATTGTTATTGTATTTAGTATATCGTGTTTTGTTTTTAGCTGTTGCCTAGTTACTGACTCCATAGCTCCCATAAAAGGACACCTGTTGTATTAGCCTATCGGATCTGAAGAAAATGCGGAAGCATTGAAACGCGTCATCCAACACGTCCATACGTCACTTCCGCTTTGTTGGTTCCTGGACTAAGTGCCTTGCGTTCCACGCTTGTCTTCCGGTTCCTGTCTACTGCGACGGCTCTGGCTCTCCATGACCACTTAGACGCTGGTTGTCTTTGCGGACACCTCCATCGTTTTGCAGCCCAGCACCCAGCGATGACTCCGGTGACTACTTGCACATCCTAACGTGGACAGCGCTTCCAGGAGAACCTGCACCATGCACTTTGCCCACATCTGAGGAGGACGTCCCTGGACCCATTACTTGTCCTTGCCTTAACCTATTTCATCTTTGTGAGTAGCCATTTGGCTGTTTGTCCGTTTATAATTATCTCATTAAAGTTTCATGATACTGCACTTAGATTGGCACTTCTTGCTGTTTTTTACATTTTAATAGAAATGTATTCTGCTGCCTCAATGGGGATAATATAAAGTAATTAGGTTGGAATACACAGGTGAGGGGGATGGACAGGGGAACACGGTTAATTAAGGTGGTAGCTAGGGATGAGCCGAACACCCTTCTGTTCGGTTCGCAGCAGAACATGTGAACAGGCAAAAAATTCGCCAAGAACACACAAACACCGTTAAAGTCTATGGGACAAGAACATGAATGATCAAAAGTGTTCATTTTAAAGGCTTATATGCAAATTATTGTCATAAAAAGTGATTGAGGACCTGGGTCCTGCCCCAGGGGACATGTATCAATGCAAAAAAAGTTTTAAAAAAGGCTGTTTTTTCAGGAGCTGTGATTTTAATAATGCTTAAAGTGAAACAATAAAAGTGAAACATTCATTTAAATTTTGTACTTGGTGGGTGTCTATAGTATGCCTGTAAAATGGAGCATTTTTCCCGTGTTTAGAACAGTCAGTGCACAAAATGACATTTCTCAGCCTACCCCTCTGGGCCTACCCCTTAATCACAATAAATCATTTCACAAAAAAGAAAAAACTTTTAAATTTTACCAAACTTTTAAAAAAAGGAATTTTTTTTTTTGCTCACGGGTAATTTATAGGGATTTTATATTTAGTGAAGTCACGTGTTGCAGGTGATGGGGGTGAATGGGGTTTGTGAGGTAGAACCTGGGAGGCAGCCATTTGTGTGCCCCCCTGGTACCCTCTTTTTATTATTAAGTATTGTTTTCACTCTTCCCCTTTTTTTTTGAACGGACTGTTGGATGGAGAGGGTGGGTGGTCTTTCAAATGTAGGGAGGAAGAAGATTGGAAAAGGTACCCATGTTTTGAATAGGTAATTATATGAAGATTGTGGAGATAATTATATGTATATTGTGGGGTATGGAAATGCATTCTTATGTATGGTACAGGAATACTACCGTTGATTTTAATTGTTTTTGTTTTGGCTTGTTTCCTTTTTCAAAAATTTAATAAAAAGGAGTTTAAAACAAGAAATCTATATTTGGCATTTTTCATGTTTTGTTGCCTCACAACCTGGAATTAACATGGATTTTTTTGAGGATTTGCATCATTTAATTTACATAACATGCCCACAACTTTGAAGATGTTTTTTTCTTATCGTGAAGAAAACAACAAATAGGACAAAATAACAGAAAAAGTCAATGTGCATAACTATTCACCCCCCTAAAGTCAATACTTTGTAGAGCCACCTCTTGTGGCTATCACAGCTCCAAGTCACTTTGGATAAGTCTCTATGAGCTTGACACATCTTACCACTGGGAATTTTGCCCATTCCTCCTTGAAAAACTGCTCCAGCTCCTTCAAGTTGGATGGTTTGCACTTGTGAACAGCAATCTTTAAGTCTGACCACAGATTTTCTATTGAATTGAGGTCTGGGCTTTGACCAGGCCATTCCAACACATTTACATGTTTCCCCTTAAACCACTCAAGTGTTGCTTTATCAGTGTGTTTGGGGTCATTGTCCTGCTGGAAGATAAACCTCCGTCCTAGCCTCAAATCACACACAGAGTGGTACAGGTTTTGCTCAAGATCAAGAATATCCCTGTATTTAGCACATCCATCTTTCCTTCAACTCTGACCAGTTTCCCAGTCCTGACTGCTGAAAACCATCCCCACAGCATGATGCTGCCACCACCATGTTTCACTGTGGGGATGGTGTTCTTTGGGTGATGTGTTGGGTTTGCTCCAGACATAGCGTTTTCTTTGATGGCCAAAAAGTTAAATTTTAGTCTGATCAGACCAGAGCACCTTCCTCCATACATTTTTGGAGTCTCCCACCTGCCTTTTTGCAAACTCAAAATGTGCCATTTTGTTAACAATATGGGAATGGTTCCCCCCCCCGGGGGGGGGGGGGTTGTAGCAGCAAGGTTAATAATATCAAAGAATTAATAAGTTAAAAGAAAATTCTTTATTGAACAGTTGGCATGGCAAGAACACATAGCAGTTAAAATATAAGCTTTGGTAAGGAGATATAATACCATTCCAAATACAGAAAATGCAAACACAAGATTATATGCAGCATCACATATTAGAAAATCTGTCATATAGAACTACCGACACTTTTCGACCTACATGGTCACAGTCTTCCTCAGGGGATAGGTTTGCTGTTTAGAAAATTATATTTTAACATTTCAAATGTCATCAAATAGTTAATAGACAGTTTCTCTTTAAAAAAAACATAGGCTATAGTTACCAATAGAGGGTATAAGTGAGGGGATCTCCTAGCCAGAATTCCTTTAAAATCAACCAGATGATCCCATTTGTCCCTTGGCCACTCCCACTCCCACTGCGCCCTGTATGGATTGCAAGTCACACTGGGGTACGCCCTCTGGGGGCGCATGTGGGTGGGAGGTCCGCTCCTGCAGTAAATTCCCAGAGATATCATAATATCATAAGTTTAAGAAATACTAATTAAATTCAGAGTAAACAATTGATGATCAGCGTCATTTCCAATGCTCACTATTCATATATGTCTGTTTTATAGAGGGAGGCCGCCAGCAAGAAACTTGCCTGGCGGAGCATGTTGGGAGCACATCGTTGTTTTTTGCTGAAAGTAATGGCTTTCTTCTGGCCACTCTGCCATAAAGCCCAACTCTATTGAGCGTATGGCTTATTGTCGTCCCGGGAGGCCGCCAGCAAGAAACTTGCCTGGCGGAGCATGTTGGGAGCACATCGTTGTTTTTTGCTGAAAGTAATGGCTTTCTTCTGGCCACTCTGCCATAAAGCCCAACTCTATTGAGCGTATGGCTTATTGTCGTCCTATGTACAGATACTCCAGTCTCTGCTGTGGAACTCTGCAGCTCCTCCATGGTTACCTTAGGTCTCTGTGCTGCCTCTCTGATTAATGCCCTCCTTGCCCGGTCTATGAGTTTTGGTGTGCGGCCCTCTCTTGGCAGGTTTGCTGTTGTCTTTCCATTTGGTTATGATAGATTTGATTGTGCTCTTAGGGATCATCAAAGATTTGTATATTTTTTTATAACCTAACCCTGACTTGTTCTTTTCAACAACATTGTCCCTTACTTGTTTGGAGAGTTCCTTGGTCTTCATGGCAGTGTTTGGTAAGTGGTGCCTCTTGCTTAGGTGTTGCAGCCTATGGGGCCTTTCAAAAAGGTGTGTATATGTAATGACAGATCATGGGACACTTAGATTGCACACAGGTGGACAACATTTCACTAATTGTGTGACTTCTGAAGGTAATTGGTTGCACCAGAGCTTTTTATGGCCTTCATAACAAAGGGAGTAAATACATACAAACATGCCAATTATCAGTTTTTAATTTCTGAAAAATAGTTTTATGTATATATTTTTCTAATTTTACTTCACCAACTTAGACTATTGTGTTCTGATCCATTACATATAATTAAGATTAAAAGAACATTGAACTAAAGGCTGTAATGTAACAAAATAGGTAAAAAGCCAAGGGGGTGAATACTTTTGCAAGGCACTGTACATATTTATTTATTTTCAGGTACTTATATAGCACCGTCAATTTACGCAGCACTTTACATATACATTGTACATTCATATCAGTCCCTACCCTCAAGGAGCTTACAATCTAAGGTCCGTAACTCACATTCATACATACATACTAGGGACAATTTAGACAGGATCCAATTAACCTACCAGCATGTCTTTGGTGTGTGGGAGGAAACCGGAGTACCCGGAGGAAACCCACGCAGGCACAGGGAGAACATGCGAACTCCAGGCAGGTAGTGTTGTGGTGTGGTTGGGATTCAAACCAGCGACCCTTCCTACTGCTAGGAGAAAGTGCTATCCACTACACCACTGTGCCACCCACATATAGAGAACATACAATACAGGGAATTAACGGTTAGGCATGGAAAAAAATAGCTGTCTCTCTTTAAACTGTGATTTTTAACTACTGCAAAATGTTGATTTTCAAAAGGTGAACTTAAAATATGTATATGCTGCTGGACTAAATTTTTCTTCAAGCAAAACAATTCTACTTCCATGCAGTTCCCCTATCATCATGCACATGTAGTTGCTCCTTTTGAAATAAGAAAATGAGTAAAGAATTTCACCATCTGCCCTAGTTAAAAAGGCAAAACTATGTACATCCACAGGTGCAATATGTTTTTTTTTTTTGTTATAGAGTAAGTTCTAAAGTTTCTAAAACCTTGAAACCTCTATTTGAACAAGCAGTTTTCCCCAGTATGATGATCATTCAGACTTATAATATAATATAATATCAACTATTATGTGTGAAATCTGATTTATGGATTGCATCCTTTTGAGATATACATGGCTTATGGAACACACACCTTCTTACAAACAGAAACTAGCAAAGAAATATAATAGGTTGTTTTGCATATTTGCATTATTTGTGATCACACACCTATGTAAGATCTGTTATCGATGTTTGTAGGAATACATTTACTGTTTCCAAAAAAATACACGTGTCCATTAAAAGTCATAAATCAATTTGATTGGCATCTGTTCCCTTCACACCTGCTTGTTCCTTTTCAATTCTTTCTATCAGCCACTATAGAAATGCAACTGAAATTAGTTATGTTTTGTCTTTTATTGCCAAACTTAATTGCATTATATCTCTATGATTTGAGATAGTAACCCTGATCAAGTTTGCAGGTAAGGCCTTTAGACTTTCTCTAAATTTCCAGGTTCTCATACCTGCTACAGCTCACAGCTGCATGGGGTCAGGATAATAGCTGGGCAACCATCATTTTCAGAAGGAGGTTAGCAGTGTATTTTTTTTCTGTCTGTGCTTGGGAGATTTCTCTTTACTTTTCTGTGCTATACAGTATATGCAACAGGAAGTAAGATGACGCCTCTACAAAATGAGACGGATTTCCTTTTTAGACAGTTGTCAATGGAACAGGTGTACTCGTTATTTTATTAATATTTCCCCTAACCTTTTGTTCTGGTGACAATTCTAATATTTTGGATTTCTCGTGACATTTTTCTGTTTCTTTTTTTCACACTAATGCTAAAATATACATTTTTACATAAAACACACATAGATCCAAAACAATAGAAATTTTCTAGAATCAGAGCACACATAAAAACTGTTGCAATGTTTCATGTTGCACAATATTAGTGCAACTGGTTATCAGATCTATATTTTCAGCAAAGTTAAGTAAATAGACACAAAAGATTTAAAACTGCATCTAAGTTAAAAAGGGCAAAAAACTACAATAACCAAAAAATTTCATATATGATGATTTTTAACGCTTTTTAATAGAGTTAGCAAAAAAATTATTGCCCTAGAACTATTCCTCTTGTTATAGTGTGTGCAGTAATACCTAATATGTGTTGCATGGTCATGTTAATGTACCCATGTGCATTGTATGTGTGTATTTGCATTCATATGTGCATATGCATTGGGGGGGGTCTTAATTTTTTTTGTATTTTTTTTATATGTTTTAATTTTTTAATTACTATTTAATTTTTTATTTGCTTAACTTTATTGCTATCACAAGGAACCTGGCAACACGTGATAGCATGTACACAGTGACAGGCACTCTTTACAGAGGACCTTATGAATACCAAAATCACATCTATATGAAAGCCTAAAACCAACTGAGCAAAATGTAAACAAACTTGTGGCCGCTAATGTAGGTTTAGGAGTTTGTTTACATTCGAATACTGCATTGCCTTAATACTTATGCCCCGTACACACGGTCGGATTTTCCGACGGAAAATGTGTGATAGGACCTTGTTGTCGGAAATTCCGACCGTGTGTAGGCTCCATCACACATTTTCCATCGGATTTTCTGACACACAAAGTTTGAGAGCAGGATATAAAATTTTCCGACAACAAAATCCGTTGTCAGAAATTCCGATCGTGTGTACACAAATCCGACGGACAAAGTGCCACGCATGCTCAGAATAAATAAAGAGATGAACTCTATTGGCCACTGCCCCGTTTATAGTCCCGACGTACGTGTTTTACGTCACCGCGTTTAGAACGATCAGATTTTCCGACAACTTTGTGTGACTGTGTGTATGCAAGACAAGTTTGAGCCAACATCCGTCAGAAAAAATCCTAGGATTTTGTTGTCGGAATGTCCGAACAAAGTCCGACCGTGTGTACGGGGCATTACAGCAATGGCAGTAAAGAGTAAAGCCCATCTCTGTACAAAAAATGACATAACTGCAAGCATTATCTACATTTTATGAGGTATTAGCCATATGTATTTACCTGTATCTACAATGAGTCAAGCCAACAGTGAAAGTAAGAACAAAGCATTGACCGAGGTCTCACTGCCTACTTCTCTTGGTGAGATACTGTATTTGCTTATATATGGCCAGAGTATTATGGAGGGAAACAATTGCAGCAGGTGTTTTTAAAGCACTTTTACTAAAATGTTTTAAGCACTGCTGCCAAAATGTACTACAATATACTTTGGGGGATGCACTATTAATCTCTGTACATCTGACCCTGCTGGGTTTTTTCAACATATATTTTTATCATGTAGGCCCTTAGGCTCGATTCACATCTATGCATGTTGCGTTTGAGCGTTTCTGCAGTGCTTTTTGAGGTGCTTGCCACGTTTTTAAACATGCGTTTTTTCTGCGTTTTTGCCGCGATTTGTGTTTTGCAGGGGTTTTTTTTACACTGTTTTTTTTTTTACAATGTGGTTGCTTAGCAACCAGCTATATACAATGTAAAAAAAATTAAATAAATAAACGCAAAACGTAAATCGCGGCAAAAACGTGTCAAAAACGACAAAAACACGGTACTTGCGTTTTGTATGCAGGTCCATTGAATTCTATTACATGCAAAATGCTGCATTTTGCAGGAAAAAAAGTTCCCGACCCTTTCCAAAAAAGCAGAGGCACAAAAATGCATTCATGTGAACATGTTCCATAGCAACCCATGTTAAAAGATTTCCCTGCATTTCTGCAAAATGCAAAATGCATCAAAAAACGCATTAGTGTGAATCGAGCCTTAGTTTTAATTTTCTTTAACTTCTTGCCAACCGCCTCACGTACATTTACCGCACAAAATCACGTACAGATACACGTGAATGGACACAGCGGACCCAATCAGTGGGTCCGATGGACCCGATGTCTGCCGGGACCCGCCGATCATTTCTGACAGAGGCAGAAAAGAAGGCAGATTGCCGTTCTGTTAGTAGGGAAGATAGAGATCTTGTGTTTCTGATAAACAGGAAGACAGATCTCTGTCTTTCTGCAGTTAAAGCACCCCCCACACAGTTAGAAAGCACTCCCTAGGACCACATTTAACCCTTGATTGCACCTGATGTTAAACCCTTCCCTGCCAGTGTCATTAGTACAGTGACAGTGCATATTTTTTAGCCACGAACACTGTATTGGTGTCACTGGTCTTCAAAAGTGTCACTTAGTGTCCAATTTGTCCGCCGCAATGTCACAGTCCCCCTATAAGTCGCTATAACTATTGCACAAACCAATCAATATATGCTTATTGGGATTTTTTTTTTTTTTACCCAAAACATGTAGCAGAATACATATTGGCCTAAATTGATGAAGAAATTAAATTTTTTTATTGGATGTGTTTTATAGCAGAAAGTAAAAAAAAAGTTTCTTTTTTCAAAATTTTGTTTAAAGCACAAAAAATAAAAAATGCAGAGGTAATCAAATACCAAAAAAATATTGTTTGTTTTTTTTAAAACTTTGTTTATAGTGC
Organism: Aquarana catesbeiana; assembly: GCF_042186555.1. Taxonomy (NCBI): domain Eukaryota; kingdom Metazoa; phylum Chordata; class Amphibia; order Anura; family Ranidae; genus Aquarana; species Aquarana catesbeiana. The sequence goes on along the minus strand of NC_133326.1, from coordinate 157,034,521 downwards.
AAAAAAGAAAAACCACAGAGGTGATTGAATACCACCAAAAGAAAGCTCTATTTGTGGGTAAAAAAGAACAATTTTATTTGGGTAAAGCATCGAACGACTGTGCAATTGTCAATTAAAGTAATGTAGTGCCGTATCGCAAAAAAATGGCTTGGCCATGAAGGGAGGTAAACCTTCTGGAGGGCAAGTAGTTAAATATCCTTTAAAAGGGAACTCTTGCTTTTTAGTTTCTATTGCTCGTGATTGGTTGTATACAGTGGTTAAGGGTAACAAAAGGGAAAAAAAATCTTCAATCCATAACCCTATATATTTTATGCCTATATCCAACCAAAATTCATTAAATAAATGGTTGTGTAGGTTGATTTAAAAGGTGCTTTTCACTGTCTAGTTGTTCCTATTTAGGTAGTCAGAAGCCCCTATGAGCTTCTATAGTGTTAGTATATATGTGTGAGTTAGGTAAAGTTTTTATAGTTGCTCCTTGGTGATCACACAAATGATATTGCTCTGTGCAGTTATATTGTTTGGCTGATTCACGCAGCAGTTACTTTATTTAGATACTTGGTTAAAACTCAAGTATATGATAAGATCACTTTTCTATATAAATATGTATTCAAATTTAAAGGTAGAGTTAGAAATAGCAACAAGTTAAAAATAGACTTAGAGGAAATGCACATTTCATATATTCTAGATGTAACCTTTGAGATTAGAAATGTTAAATTCCTAAACACATGAACGTCTTTGCCACCTGCTTAAATGCACCAAACACAGCTACTTGATTTTGATTGCTTTAGAAAAGCTGCATATAATAAGTCAGATGTTTCCAACCATGATTTTATGACAAAGTTACTTGTGACTTTTAGAAATCATATGCACTGATTTAATTCAGTAGGTTTATATATTTACAGCAAGTTAACGCTATTTACAATATCTTTATCTGTGATTTAAAATATAATTCACATATGAATGTGAGTGATACAATTATTTATTACCAGAAATGGATTTATGGTTCTGTATACAGGTTTTTTTTTAATTTATTTTTCTATGGGTTGAACTGAACTTGTGTCTTTTTACACTGACTATCTATGTAACTATGTAAACAAAAGATAACAGTACTTTTAGAAAAATTTTACTTTATATGCACCCCTCCCCGGCAGACCTCTCAAATCTGACACTTACCTGCCCTTGCTCCTCTTGGATCTACACTATATGGCTTGCTGGGAGGAGCATGGCCTCTTCACAGATATCTCACAGAAGCAGAGACAGATATGTATAGAACTTGAGGGGGTTATCCAATGTTTCAACACCAACACTGTACACTTACAGCCCCGCAGTTGGTTTCCACACTATACCTACAGTCATAGGTGTGTGCAGCCTATTGCATTAAGGTCCCCCCCACCCCAAAGCACCTTGTCCTCATGTTTATGGGTAGAGATGGGCCAAATGACTCCCTGTTCAGTTCACAGCATAATTTTCGAACATCGCAAATGTTCGGAAGCGAATAACGAACCCCATTGAAGTCTATGGGACCTGAACTGGAAAAACCAAAAGTGCCCATTTTGAAGGCTTACATGCAAGCAATTAGGCATACAATGGTTATGGGGTCTGGGTACTGCCCTGGAGGACATGTATCAATGAAAAACATAATTTTGTAAAAAACATAATTTTTAAATGAGCAGTGATTTACTGATGATTAAGTGAAATTAAAAATTCCTTTAAACATAGTGCCTGGGGGGAGGTCTGCCAGTAATGTGGCACATCTGTACCATGTAAAGAACCTGCTGCAGCAAAAATGACATTTATACAATGACATTTATACAACAAAAAAATTACATTTTGCATTCGCGCCTTCTTTATTTTGTAAAGATACAAGAAAGGTTTGACAGGCAGACCATGTAGTAAAGGGGGAGTGCCACATACGATAATTAATCCAAGAGAAAGCAAAAGGGGTTCCCCTAAATGGACTTTTAAGGCACTCAAAGTAGTGAAACGATATACAAAAATATCTATAAAAATGTAAATTTTATTGAAAAACTTTAAAAACAATTGTAACAAGGCATTGGTTGTTCATACATCACATGTATAGTGTTATAAAGAAGTAAATAGTGAATTCTCTTTACACCCAACGCGTTTCAATATATATGTCAAATTCTTCTTCAGGGGTGTGAAGATTTAAGAGAACCTTATCTAAAATAAAGTTAAATGTACAGAAAATCAGTTTCAGGGAAATCCAAGGCACAAAGCTCAATCCAAGGCACAAAGGCACAAATATCAATTTTTGATTTAACATTTCAGCACTTACATATGGTTGGTCAATAAAGATGTTTAAACAAAGGTTCATTGGTTACCATAGGACCTTGCAATTGGAATGGCATCAGGTTATCGGACTGGTAATAGGTCAATCATAAAAAATGTATATGCCAATCTTTTGTGCAGGAGAAAGTTCTGGTAAAGAATGAAGGGAGGAAAAGTCCCTCATGCACTCCACCGAGGATGGCAAGACCAGGGGAATATACTGAGGCAAAAAAGGAAACCCTGAGAGTAAAAAGGAAATGTGGAAATAACAGTAGTAAGTAGTGTAAGAAAAAGTAGTTCAAAATAAATATATCTATTTATTTATTAGTTTGTATTTAGGGATTCTACTTAGTGTGCTAAAAGGGATAATGAGAGATGGCAAATGCCATCTGAAAAAAGGAAATAAAAAATAAATAAATAATAAATGGGGTTTCCATCTAAACAGATCATGTATAATCTATGAATTGTATTGAGATTAATCTAAATGAAAATATTGCAAATTTGTCTGTATCTCTAAATGAGGAAAGCTATGTCTAAATAGTAGTTAATTATATATTTGTGTATAAGGGTGCCCTGTTACCTATGGGCCCAAAGATTGCATGTCTATCATGACCCCAGACAAATGCAACAGTTTCATTTAAGGGATGTGTGCTGAACAAAGGATGTATAAAGATTTAAGTAAAGTGAATGTAATTGCTAGAGAAATCTTCATAAGTAAAAATAAAAACATATATTCAAGGTTATTGGAAGGTATAAAAATTAAAATAGAATGAATGTGGTTGCTAGAAAAATGTTCATTAGTATAGATAGGGACATGTATACAAAGTTGTAGATAGAACTCGTTATTATAAATCACATCAGTACCTGTTATCAGTGAGAGGCTCCAGAAACACCAACCGCTCAGTCCAAAACCAGTGCAATAATGCCTGGCTTGGGAGCGGTATAGTTAGGGCTTTTATAAGGTGTTTGATCCTAATCAGCTGGAGCTGTAATAGCTCGCAGCTGATAGCTAGGACAGTTACCAGGGAAACCTATGTGGCTTGCCCCCTGGACTGGATGTGCGCGGCGCCGCCCCCACTGCACATGCGCGAGCGCCGGCACATCGGAGCGGCGTCCCACACACCCAATCCACTGGCACGGAAGGTCACTCCGGCAGGCTGCACATGTCCACCGGAGTGACAAGATGGAGGATGTGGGCGGAGATGTAGTGCGTCCATCATCCTCCAAAAAGAGCCGCCCAACTCAGAGGCTGGGCGGCTTTCCATGCCGGGCAATTCCAATGGCTGGCCACCACCAGGGGAGATACAGGAGGAAGGAAAATCTAAAAGGGAGGAGAGAAGGAGAGGGGGAAAGGATGGAAAGAAAAGGAAGAACAGAGAGTGAATAGAAAAGAAAAAGGGGACAAAGAAATAGAGAGTAAACGTGGATCGTCTGTAAAGTAAAAATAAACGAAAATTATAAAGCGTACATATGAGCCCAGTCCAATTGCACATCCTGTACAGAAAAATGATATAGACTTCCATCAAAACTTCACATTTATAGTGCGTGATTAAATGATACATGTTTACATATAGGTTACAGTCCTCACATAGCATAATTAAATCCACAGCAAATTATTACAATATAGATCAAAACAAACACATTTTTTCATTGTATATATATGCATTTTTTTCCTTCACCAGACAACAAAACAAAACAAAAAACAAAAAGAATTGCATTGCCATAAGTTATACAGACGTAGTTTTTCCTCTGTTGGTGACAGGAAATTATCTAATGTAAACATATCCTAAATGAAAAGGGGGGGCAGGGGTTAAAAAAACGGAAAAGGGGAGGTTATTATTTCTCCATTCCCCCTGATGAAAACCCCTCAAGATAAGGTTTGAAGGATATGGTGTCATTCAAGCCTGGGGGCAGGGTGGCTTTAAGGGAGTAAATCCATTTAACTTCCATCTGGAGGAGGGTCTTGTTCCAGTACCCCCCCTTGGATTAGGATGTATCCTGTCAAGAATTAAAAATTTAATCTTGGGAAAATTTCCGCCATGCACGATGGTAACATGGCGTCCAAGGGGGAGGTCTGGATCACAGGTTTGCATACTAATGATATGTCTATAGGCCCTCCTCCAGAATTCCAGCTTGGTTTTTCCAATGTAGAAGCAGCTGAAACTACATTGGAGCATATAGATGACTCCAAAGGTTTTGCAATTGGCAAAGTGCTTAGGATAGAATACCCTGCCATTTGGTAAAATTGTTTTTTTTTTGGGTTAGCATATACTTGCAATAGCGACAGGCACCACACATATAGGTGCATCTCACTTTGCAATGTGTTTTGTTGTATTCATTTTTAAATTCGCTACTAACAACTCTATCACCAACAGAGGAAACTCTTTTGAAAGTAAATGATGGTTTATCGGGAACAAAGTGACCTAGTTGGATCTAGGGTCAACATGTGCCAATATTTTTCTACAATAGTTCTAATTTGATGTTGTTGCTGGCTAAATGTAGTTATGATTCTTAGAGGGTTGCTGTCCATACGTTTAGTGTTATGCAACAGGATGTTTCTTGGTTTCATTGACACTTGTTTATAAGATCTTTTGAGAAGGGCATGTGAATAGCCCCTAGCAAGTAGTCTAGTACGTAACTTAGCTTCTTCCCTTTTGAAGTGCTCCTCATCAGTGCAATTTCGTTTAATTCCCAAATACTGAGAATATGGGATGGAGTTAATTAAGGATTGTGGATGGTGACTAGTGGCATGAAGTATTGTATTTCCTGCAGTCTCTTTCCTGTATAGTTTGGTAGAGAGTTTCCCTTGTTCATTTCGGTATATTTCTAGATCCAGAAATGTGATAGATTGTCTATCGTAGGACATAGTAAAGTTAAGGTTGAAGTTGTTTTTATTCATTTGTAAGAGACATTCATCCAACATCTGGGGAGGACCATCCCAGAAAATTAGAATATCATCGATATAGCGGAGCCATCCCACAATGTGGCGGGTATAAATTGATAATTCTTCATCAGTCAAAAACATTTGTTCCCACTCCCCCAGGTACAAATTAGCATACGATGGGGAACAACATGTCCCCATCGCAACTCCCTGCACCTGGAGGTAGTGGGAACCATTGAAGGTGAAGACATTGTGTTTAAGAATGTATTCAAGCAATGCAAGAATAAATTTATTATATTTTGGATCATTGGCCAGATTTTGTTTGAGAATGTGTTTTATAGCCGCCAGGCCTTTGTCATGTGGGATGGAGCTATACAGTGTTTCTACGTCTATTGTAACAAATAAGATTTGATCAGAAATATTTGATTCTTCTAGAATTTGCAATAAATGAACGGTATCTCTTACATGAGAAGGCAGCGCAGATACATAAGGTCTAAGATACTTGTCTACCAATTTACCGGCATTGTCACTGATGGAATTGATTCCCAAAATGATCGGTCTGCCTGGTGGATTATGAGGATTTTTATGAATCTTTGGCAATGCATAAAAGGTGGGGACCTTTGGGAAGTTATTTCTAACAAAGTTCCATGTTTGGTGATAGTGTTATTAAGAAAAGCCAAATCAATCAAAGTATAACAATTTTTGTTGTATTTCTCAACAATGCCGGCTGGGATTTTGCGATACCAATCAGGGTTGTTGAGAATTTTCTTGCACATATTTAAATAATCTTCATTGTTTAAAATAACGACGTTGCCGCCCTTATCTGAGGGTTTTATGGTAATTTGTTTACTATTTGTTAATAAATTAAGTGCATCAAATTCCCTTTTATTGAGGTTGGAGGACCCTTTAGTATTTAATTTTAATTTTTCCAAGTCATTGTTGACTAATTTCAAAAACGCTGCAGCATTAGGGCTAGTGCTTGGAGGTGGGCATAGGTCCGATTTTTTCTTAAGTATGGATTTGGAAGGAATTGCTTTAGAATATGGATCTTGTTGTTCAACAGCTTGTAATATTCGAGATAGATCTATAGAATCAATTAGATCTGCTGTGTCACTTTCTTCAAGAAGAGAAATTAATTGGTCTATTGCCTGGTTTTCTTGGGGGGTGTATTCTCTGGTACCCTGTTGTTTAGAATAAAGTTTTTTTTAGAATGATTTTGCGAACGAATCGTTGAAGATCTTTGTAAAATTCGAACTTATCTAAATTATGACTGGGGCAAAAATGTAGTCCCTTTTTCAAAACTGAGTCTTCTTCCCTAGAGATGGTATATGCGGATACGTTAATCACGTTTAAATCTCAATTAGGTGAAATTGGGATCTTTTGTTGAGAAGCTACAGTGTGAGTTGGGTGTATGTATTGAGATTGGGAGGGACTGCTCTGATCCCTGCTAGGATCTGATCAAAAAAAGATGAGTTAGGAAGTGGAGTGGTTTGTGATGATATTTTAGGTGTGGAAGGATTGGGAAGTGGCTCGGAAGATACCGAGTTGAAGTGCATTAGTTTAAGTGTAGTGTCGGAGACTTGCTTTTTAGCTTTTTGGTCATGTGTAGAGTCGCCATGAAATCGGCGTTTTGTGCCTAATGTAGTTTTAGATTTTGAGTGATTTGTGGGGTTAGGGTGCACAACAGGTTGTTTGGATCTTGCTTGTGTTCCTACGTTTGAATTTTCCCTGTAGTTATGTTTTGGTTGGTTCCATTTATAGGCTTTGCCAGTTTCAAATGCATTTTTATCTCGCATTAACTTTTGATTTTTTTTTAAAAGAATTTCTCTATTGAAAGTTTCCAAGCGTAGCTTTAGTTTTTTCTCTTTAGTGGGTATAGATTTATGTGTTTAAAATTTTTGTAATTGTCCGCATAGTTTTATAATTTCTAGGTCTAAATTTTTGGATCTTTTTGTATATTCTTCTATTAGGGTTTCCATGAGTTTTAGTGAGCATGTATGAAGAACCCCTTCCCAAGTTTCTTTAAATTCTTTGTCCAGATCATCTAAGGTGGGGAAAATCTGGATGCGAAGCCCAAATGGATTAATGTTGTGGTTAATATAGTCTCGAAAAGACTTTATGTGCCAGAACATAGAAGATTTTTTCTCTAAAGTTTTAGATAGTTTGTAAAAGAGAGATGAAATTTCGGATTCAGTCTGTTCATTCTCACCAAATTTTTGTAAATATCCCTGCATAAGGGTATTCCAGTCCTCCCCCACAAAATTCTTTTCCATATCCATGTATATTAATCTAAAAGGGCCTGGGTAATCAAGTAAAGGGAAATAGGGAAATACTAAGCAGCTTATCAGATTTTAAAGCACATAAATTCCTGTGTTGTAAAAAAGAAACGGAACTTGATTTAAAAGGTTCAAAGATTTCAAAAAGTAATTCTTGATATACATATACATACGCATTTATAGAGATGAACACAATCCATATATGGTCAAAAGAAAAAGAGAAAGAATATATGTATATACATAATGTTCAATAGGTGCGGTACATAGCTAGGTATGTACGTTAACCACTAATACAAATGAAAAAAGTATACTGCATGGGTTGCTGGTCACAGCGGGGAGCGGTATTTTCTACCAGTTATTAGAGATACAAGAAAGGTTTGACAGGCAGACCATGTAGTAAAGGGGGAGTGCCACATCTGATAATTAATCCAAGACAAAGCAAAAGGGGTTCCCCTAAATGGACTTTTAAGGCACTCAAAGTAGTGAAACAATATACAAAAATATCTATAAAAATTTAAATTTTATTGAAAAAACTTAAAAACAATTGTAACAAGGCATTGGATGACTTCATCATCACGTGACGTGACGATACGCGTCAGGATTGGAGCACGGGAACTGTCACAGACTGATGATAGGATACGAGCTCGGTGCTCGTGGATGTTTTTTACTATAGCCTTCTGCTAAATGTAAGTGTACTATGTTGTTTTTAACCTAATAAACTGATTTATATACGGGATCACCCTATGTGCACTCTCTTCCAACACTCCACATATATTCATCCCATTGTGATGAGCATTGAGGAAATGGGGACGGTTTGAAGATACCCTTTTGAGGTATACGAACTCAGCGTTCGTTGGATTGACGCCCGCACTCATTTTTCAAAAGTGAGTGCATCCCCTTCTGTGTCCTGTCCCTTTTTTCCACTCTGGCCGCCACGGAGTTATACTATATACTGTCTGCTTATGTTTTTTATATACCATCCTGCACACCCACCACCCGAATCGCCTGAACTACTAGATGGGACCCTTGCCTGCTGGTGATTTGTTATTGGATTACAAGCTGTTGTCTTGCAGCAGTAAGGTGAGCTGCTTGCGAGCACAGAGGTGTCCCCACTGAAGACTTTTTTTCCCTTTCCTGTGGCTTGTGGACTTGCGTTTTTGGAACTGATGACTCATTGTTTGAGCACTTTGTACTATAAGGTGGTGGGACTATTCACCATTTATTTATTCACTTGGAGTCACTAATAAGAATTTGCTGAGTTACCACATATGTGCTAGTATGATACTAGCCCTTTTGCACTGAGATTCTCTTTTTTTTTTTTTTTCGTTTCAGTATTTACAATATTTCTTATGTGCTAGTATTATACTAGCCCTCATGCACATGGACTTTTTTTGATTTATATATTTTTATTTGGTTCAATATATAGATATATATTTTTGTACCCACACTATATTTGTCACTCATTTTATAGCTTTTTATATGTTTTAGGCAATTTTGTTTCCTCATTCTATTCGGATTTAGTGCCCATGAGACCGCACTTTATTACATTTCATTATACTGTTATATTTTGTATAATTTTTTCATTTTGCCTTTTTGGAACTAATGACTCATTGTTTGAGCACTTTGTACTACAAGGTGGTGGGACTGTTCACCATTTATTTATTTACTTGGAGTCACCAATAAGTATTTGCTGAGTTACCACATATGTGCTAGTATGATACTAGCCCTTTTGCACTGAGATTTTTCTTCTAATAAGTATTTGCTGAGTTACCACATATGTGCTAGTATGATACTAGCCCTTTTGCACTGAGAACTTTCTTTTCTTTTGTTTCAGTATTTACAATATTTTTCATGTGCTAGTATGATACTAGCCCTCATGCTTATTATATATTTTTAAATATATTATTTTTTTATTTTTTCACTCACCTATCTATACATTTGAGCTAGCCCCTTCCCCTTCCTCTTCCCCCCTTCCCCTTTTTATCACAGCACAATCACCACTCACTTTATTCACATAATGAGAATAGTTCAGTCACTTCAGCCTAGGCCACACTCATTGTGTGCAAGCATCCTGTACACCAAAGTACAGCAAAACATTCAAACTGAGACCTTATTAAGTTCACCAAGGTACCCAAAGGGCATGGGTTCTGTGCAAATTTTAAACATACCAGTGATTTCTGGAGTTTCAGAGTTCCACATGTGGAGTGTGGACTGGAGTGGGGAATGAGTATGCTATGTGCACAAAAAACTCATTTATATATTTATTACATTCATTAATGGGGTCATTGACAATTTGTTTGAGTGTAAATTAACTAAAATATATTTTTGAAAACTATGTTCAAAAAGCAAAAGAGAATGTAACTAGTAGCAATCAGTCTCACTATAAATGTTATTAGTCTGAGTATTCTGCTCTGTGCAGTGGTTTTGCAAAGAGCAGCCAGATCCCCCTCTTCTCGGGTGCCTCATTGGTGCTCCTGGCCCCTCCCTCCTGTTAAGGGCCCCCACAGCAAGCAGCTTGCTATGAGAGAACCCAAGCCAAACCGCAGCTTCCTGTGTCCATTCAGACACTGAGCCATGGCCCGTCCTTGCCCCACCCCCTCTCTCTCCTCATTGGCTTACTGACTTTGATTGACAGCAGCGGGAGTCAATGAGGAGGGAGAGTCCTGGACAGCTGAGTCTCTCATGCAACATAACTGGATCGAGATGGGGCTCAGGTGAGTATTAGTGGGGCTGAGAGGGGCTGCTGCACACAGAAGGCTTTTTATCTTAATGCACAGAATATATTAGGATACAAAACCTGCCTTTACAACCACTTTAATTCTATTAACATATAAACTATTAGACATTTTCAGATGTTTTACCTTTCCCTGGAATGGTAGATGAAGATTTTCAGAATATGAGTTCTAAGGTAATTCATTATAATCTACTTGTATAATCTCTTTTGTTTAAATAGAACTGTATAGAAATGTAAAAGTGAGTGGGCCCACATAAATATTTCCACACTTTAGCCACATATTATAGTATGAATGTTAATTCTCTTTTGATTTACCAGCAACTATGTGTAAGAGATCAGCTGATAATAAAAAAGTTCATTGATAAAAACGGCATGGGATTCCCCCACAGGAGAACCCTGAACCAAAATTAAAAAAAAAATGAGTGGGGGTCCCCCCAAATTCCATACCAGGCCCTTCAGGTCTGGTATGGATATTAAGGGGAACCCCACGCCAAATTTAAAAAAAAAAATGGCGTGGGGGTCCCCCTCAAAATCCACACCAGACCCTTATCCGAGCACACAACCTGGCAGGCCGCAGGAAAAGAGGGGGAGATGAGAGAGCGCCCCCCCCTCCTGAACCGTACCAGGCCACATGCCCTCAACATTGGGAGGATGCTTTGGGGTAGCACCTTTTCCCCATGTTGATGGGGAGAAGGGCCTCATCCCCACAACCCTTGCCGGTGGTTGTGGGGGTCGGTGGGAGGGGGGCTTATCAGAATCTGGAAGTCCCCTTTAACAAGGGGACCCCCAGATCCCGGCCCCACTGTTTGAAAACAAAAAAAGTGTGAAAATGGTAAAAAAAAAACACACCGTGGGAGAAGTCCTTTATTAAAAAATAAAAAAATAAAACTCCCACATAGTCCATTCACCTCCGCCGACGGACCAAAAAATAAAAAATAAAGAAGATCTGCCTCCATGGGAGGCACACACCATATGACGGGTCCTCACAGGTAAAAGCTCTTTTAAAACTGTAGGCGGGGCCACATGGTGTCGTCGCCAGGTGACCCCGCCCCCCTCTGATGCTATGGGAAAGCCATAGGAATGTCCCCGTGCGTCAGAGGGGGGTGGACCGGGTGACCCCATCCCCCTCTGATGCTATGGGGGAAGCCATAGGGATGTCCCTGTGCATCAGAGGGGGGCGAGGTCACCAACAACACCGTGTGGCCCCACCCACAGTTTTAAAAGAGCTGTCACCTGTGAGGATGCGTCATATGGCATGTGCCTCCCATGGAGGCAGATCTTCTTTCTTTATTTTTTTCGGTCCGTCGGCGAAGGTGAATAGACTACGTGGGACAGTTTTATTTTTTTATTCTTTAATAAAGGACTTCTCCCACGGTGTGTGTTGTTTTTTTTACCATTTTCACACTTTTTTTGTTTTCAAACAGGGGGGCCGGGATCTGGGGGTCCCCTTGTGAAATGGAACTGGAAATGTAGCTAGTGACAGAACTCAAGTGATTAAAATAGTGTATCATATGCAGCAAAACCTAAAAGTGTATCACAAAACACTAAAACATGATAATTCTGAATAAAGTGATCTTGCGCAAAAGAAACATCTAGGAATATACATGGAGATTTTTTAAGAATTCATCCCACAACACTTGTACACTTGTATTGGATCCATCAGGCTGTGAAGACAGCAGAAGTCTCAATTCTTTATTCACCTATTTAGAGGACTATTTAGCCTCAATATATATTTTTTGAGGATCCATTCATATTTAGGTTATTTCTGGGTTTGTGATGTATTATTACTTCATGTAATTCTAGGAGCACTTTATTGCTACTTTGTAGATTTATATCTTTATATTTGCACATTTTGGACACCTGTATTGCAATTTTGCACATTGTTTTTACATTCACTTTTTTATATTCACTTATTTACTCCATATGGAGACATTTTTTTTTTTCTTTTTCAGTGATATATTTGGTGGGTATTTTATCACAGTGTTTTTATAGTGATATTTATTTTTTGCGCAAGATCACTTTATCCAGATTTACGGGTACAATGTTACCATTTTAAACTGGGGGGCCAGGATCTGGGGGTCCCCTTATTAAAGGGGGCTTCCAGATTCCAATAAGCCCCCTGCCCGCAGACCCCCACAACCACTGGACAAGGTGCTTTGGGGGCTATCCCAAAGCACCCTCCCAATGTTGAGGGCATGTGGCCTGGTACAGTTCAGGAGGGGGCGCTCTCTTGTCCCCCCTCTTTTCCTGTGGTCTGCCAGGTTGTGTGCTCGGATAAGGGTCTGGTATGGATTTTTGGGGGGACCCCACGCCATTTTTTTTTTCATTTTGGCGCAGGGTTCCCCTTAATATCCATACCAGACCTGAAGGGCATGGTATGGAATTTGGGGGGACCCCCACGCATTTTTTTTTAAATTTTGGTTCAGGGTTCCCCTGTGGGAGAATCCCATGCCATTTTTATCACTGAACTTTTATGTGTATTGCCGGACCGACAATTCATTACAGCTGTGAGTAGTTTTAAATTATTTTTTTTTCCTTTAGAAATGTCCTTTTGCTGTCAGACTGTTCTAAACATCGGACACATGCGCCACTTTACAGGCATACTATAGACACCCCCCCAGGTACGAAATTTAAAGGAATATTACACTTTTATTGTTTCACTTTATTCGCATTATTAAAATCACTGCTCCCGAAAAAAAGGCCATTTTTAAAACTTTTTTTTGCATTGATACATGTCCATGGGGCAGGACCCAGGTCCCCAAACACTTTTTATGACAATAACTTGCATATTACCCTTTAAAATTAGCACTTTTGATTTCTCCTATAGACTTTTAAAGGGTGTTTCGTGGCTTTCGAATTTGCCGCAAACACCCCAAATTGTTCGCTATTTGGGGAAGGGGAGAACAGCCAATGTTCGAGTCAAACTCATGTTCGACCCGAACATAAAGCCCATCCCTAGTTACAATGCACAGCTGCACCAGATTCTGTGTGCACCTGTTTTAGTAAATCTCCCCTACAGGGTTTTAATTTACTAAAAGCAAAATAGGCTGTTCACTTTGCAAAGGAATTTTCCCCATAGCTTAGTAAATGTGGTTCAATTTCCTGCTCATCATGTTTAGGGAAATCTTTTTTTTTATGTATCTTTCCTTGTACTTTTCATGATTGGATGATGGAAATCAGCAGAGCCTCACCTCATTTGCTAAGACATAGGAATAATTACCTTTTTGCTTGTAAAATGAACAGTCCTTACCTTTGTAGATTATGCTATCATATTATTATGCTTAACACACAAGATCAGTTTAGAGCTTCAATTACATTCAGTATAACATAAGCAGCCCTCAAAATTTCCACTCGTCAGCTCGCATTTGGTGAGTTGAAATTAGTGGATGGTGAGTGTGGAGCAGGGGCGGACTGGTTTCTTGGCTAATTGCTTCTGGCAGAAGCGGTACGGACATCAGAGTGGCCCGGAGCGGGGGCTCCCTGCCCCCCAGGCCGTTGTGATGTCCTGTAAAAAAGGCCGCACCGCTTCTGCCAGAAGCAATCAGCCAAGAAACTGTCGGGAGGATCTGACAGGACGGATAACACAGAGCGAGGATCTCCCACTGTGACACAGCTTGTGTATGAAAAGCTGGCCGCTGTCAAACAGAGTCCCACCTCCTGGGCCAATTACTATGCTAAACAGCACACTGGTCCAATGCCAGTCCAGGAGGTGGGACTTTGTTTGACAGAAGCCGGCTATTCATATACAAGCTGTCTCTCAACGGGAGATCCCTGCTCTGTGTGATCCGGCCACCAGATCCTCCTGATTCCTCCCTGCTGCATCAATGGGCACTGATGGGGCTGCACTTATGGCACTAATAGGCTGCACTGATGGGCAATGATAGGCTGCACTGATGGGCACTGATAGACTGCACTGATGGGCACTGATATGCTGCACTGATGGCCACTTATGAGGCGGCACTGATGGCAACTGATGAGGCCAAACTGATAAGCTGCACTGATGGGGCTGCACTGATAAGGCAGCACTGATATTCTGCACTGATGGGCACTGATATGCTGCACTGATGGGCACTAAAAGGCTGCACTGATGAGGCTGCACTGGTAAGCTGCACTGATGGGGCTAAAGTGATAAGGCAGCGCTGATATCCTGCACTGATGGGCACAAATAGGCTGCACTGATGGCCACTGATGAGGTTACACTGATGGCCACTAATGAAGAGGCACTCTTAAGCTGCACTGATGGGGCTGCACTGATATGCTGCACTGATGCGCACTGATAGGCTGCACTGGTGGCCCCTGATGAGGCTGCACTAATGGCCACTGATGATACCGCATGATACCGCACTGATGGCCACTGGTGAGGCAGCCCTGATGGCCACTGATATTCTGCACTGATGGGCAATGATGAGGCTGCACTGATAGAGCAGCACTGATATGCTGCACTGATGGGCACTGATGGGACTGTACTGATGGGCACTGATAGGCTGCACCGATGAACACTAATTAGGTAGCACTAATGAGGCTGCACTGATGAGCACTGATAGGCTGCACTGATGGGTACTGATATGCTTTATGTAAATATTGTTAAAGTTGTTGTTAATATTTATTTTAGGAACTTAATTCTGCATAAAACTTTTAACAGTGTCATTTCATGAGATAATTTACATGTATGTGTTTAGGGGCAGACTTAGGGACGGGGCAGGGTAGGGGTTGTGTGGAGCAACTGGTGGCGAGTAACTTAAGGCCTGGCTAGTGGCTCAGGACTTGAAATTTTGAGCCCTGACATAACTTTATAAATGATAAAAACCAATGTGCATTCATCTAAGAGTAGACAGTAGAAAGATAAAGATTGACCTGATTGGTGTGTACTTATTTTTACAGAAGGTTTCTACAGTCTAATACTCAAGATTTGGTTGCACAACTACTTCTTTAACTCAGTAACACATATTTTAGTTTTGATATACCTGCAATAGTTACTTCTGAATAAATATAGTAATACATCTTTAACAGGGGGACCAGACCATGAGAATATACCATGATCTCATTGTTTAGAACTACTATACTAAGTCTCAAAAGAAAGGAATTCAGTCATGGCATAACAGCCGCACTTCGTGTAGGGGTAGTGTCTCCACAAATTAAAACAAACAAACACCTGATGCATTAACCACACCCCCTTAGAATAAGATAAAAAGAGTACATACTCACAAAATAAAAGCCAGTGACAGCATTGTATGTCAATCAAGGAACTGAAGTGTCTAACATGTGAACTAATTCTTCTGGTTCAAATGGATGTCATAATAGCAGTTAACGCATTTTGGAGAACATATCCTCTTCTTCAGAGCAAAACTTAGTAGTGTCCCCACAGGTAACATTTGATCAGACTTTTTAAAAAGAAGAAGGACTCAGAAAATTCCAGTGAGGCTTTTACTTTTTTATTATTTTTATTAAACTGATAAATTGGTGTGCTTCTCATTATTAGCGAAAAACGATTTGCAATAATAGTTAATTGACTGGTTACTAATAAATCTTTTCTCAGAGGTGGTGTTACAATTTGCTGCTCCCTATAGAATGCAGATAATTTGCATATCCCCTCATCCACTCTCTATGCTACTACAATGCTCTGAAAAAATATTTGCCTCCTTTCTAGTTTTTTTTTTTTTGCTTATTTGTAACTCTTAAATTACTCAGATCATCAAACAAATTTTATTATTACACAAGAATAACCCAAGTAAATACAAAATGCATCTTTTAAATGATGGTTTCATTTATTAAGGCAAAAAAGCTGTCCAAACCTGCCTGGCTTTATGTGAAAAAGTAAACCTAATAACTGGTTGTGCCACCCTTGGTGGCAACAACTGCAATCAAGCATTTGCGATAACTGGCAATGAGTCTTTCACATTGCTGTGGAGCAATTTTGGCCCACTCTTCTTTGCAGAATTGTTGTAATTCAGCCACATTGGAGGGTTTTTCAGCATGAACAGCCTGTATAAGATGATACAGCATCTCAATTGGATTTAAGTCCGGGCTTTAACTCGGCCACTCCAAAACCTAAATCCCACATTTGGAGGTGGACTTGCTGTTGTGTTTCGGATCATTGTCCTGCTGCATAACCCAAGTGCACTTGAGCTTGAGGTCACGAACTGATGGCCGGACAGTCTCCTTTAGAATCTTCTGGTAGAGCTCAGAATTCATGGTTCCATCAATTATGGCAAGTTGTCAAGGTCCTGAACCTGCAAAGCAGCCCCAGCCATCACGCTACCACCACCATGTCTGACTGACGGTATGATGTTCTTGTTATGAAATGCTGTATTATTTTTATGCCAGATGTAACGGGATGCACACCTTCCAAAAAGTAAAATTTTTGTCTCATCAGTCCACAGAATATTTGCCTAAAAATTTTGGGGACAATCAAGATGTTTTTTGGTAAATGTGAGATGAGCCTTTGTGTTCTTTTTGGTCAGCAGTGGCTTTGACCTTGGAACTCTTCCATGGATGCCATTTTTGCCCAGTCTCTTTCTTTTTGTTGAATCATGAACACTGATCTTACCTGAGGCAAGCGAGGCCTGCAGTTCTTTAGATGTTGTTCTGGGTTCTTTTATGACCTCCTGGATGAGTCATTGTCATGCTCTCGGAGTAATTTTTGTAGGGCGGCCACTCCTGGGAAGGTTCACCACTGTTCCACGTTATCTCCATTTGTGGATAATGGCTCTCCCCATGGTTCACTGGAGTTCCAAAGCCTTAGAAATGTCTTTGAAACCCTTCCTAAACTGATACATGTACATTACTTTGTTTCTAATAAGTTCTTGAATTTTTTTAGATTGTGGCATGAAGTGTGGCTTTTTGTGATCTGATAGCGTGCTTCACTCTGTCAGACAGCTTCTTTTTATGTGATTTCTTGATTCAACAGGTCTGGCAGTAATAAGTGAAATAATATTTTAAAAACTGCATCTTGGATTTTAGGTTATCGTTGTGTAATATTAAAATTTGTTTGATAATCTGAATCATTTAAGTGTGAGAAATATGCAAAAAAAAATCAGGAAGGGGCCAAATACTTTTTCACAGTACTGCATTTGCTAATTCTGTAAATGTAAAGCCTGTCCATTGATAGCAAACAATTTTCATGTGTGGATAAGATTAAGATCCTTTTCTTGTAAATCCTTTTCTTGTAAATATATATATTTTAATATTGATCCATAAGGCCATATTGGCAGCTTCATATTCACATTCATTTAATTTTGATCTGATTTTGTCACAAATACACAGAGAATTGAGCACATGTTCATAGGGTGGGTATATTATCAAAATTGAATAATAAGAAGGAAATGGGTGTGACGCTGCATAATTTTGGGTGATGTGTGCTCCTTTAAATACACTTCAACTAGTTGTGCTGAGGGCAAAGGTTATATTGTGCACATTAGCAATAATAAAAAAGAAACAAATGTATAAGAAAAAATGTAAATACATTGTACCCAAACCTATGGTAAATGTGTCGTATTGATTTCTTCAGTATGTCCTAAACACTGTAAACATTGAACTAGCACCATAGCAAACACATAATGTGCAATAAAGTGGCTGTGTTGTGCTTGTAATATTTCATTTACATCAGTGAAGATAGTGACTTGTGCTATGATACAATACGCTAAAAAAGCAAAAAATTTGAAAAATAGCGTTTGAATTCACAGTCCTATTAAATATTGGTGGTTTTCTCACGTCTTCCCCCTTCTCCACCTATATAAATTATCATAATGCGTACAGCCACATGTGCTGTGAATGCTGGTTTACCCCTAGTAATGGGAGAATTTTTGGTCAGTGAGGGGGAGAAGGGGGAACATGTGTGAAAACCACCAACACATCATAGGACTGTAAATTCAATTGCTTTTGAAACATGGACTCATTTTTTTTGTTTTTTAGCACGTCTCTTTATTGAAATGTATATTGTATCATAGCACAAGTCACTTTCTTCATGGATGTTAATGAAATATTGCAAGCACAAAACAGTCACTTTATTGCACATTATGTATTTGCTATGGTGCTAGTTTAATGTTTACAGTGTTTATGATTTATACTGAAGGGATCAATACCACATATTTACTATAGGGTTGGGTACAATTTATTTAAATTTTTTCTTATACATTTGTTTCCTTTTTTATTATTGCTAATGTGCACAATCTAACGTTTGCCCTCAGCACAACTAGTTGAGGCGTATTTAAAGGAACACACATCACCTAAAATTAAGCAGCGTCACACCCATTTCCTTCTTATTATTCATTGCTGACTCCGCCACGGTGGTAGTTTTATTGGGGGCAGCAGCTTAACAACAATATTTTATCCCATTGTCCATAGCATGGAACAAATTTCCTTCTCTGTCTGATATTATCAAAATGAAATACATTTTTATTGGCTTTAGTCCATGATACAACAGGTAAAGCAGAAGATAATGCAGGCGCAGCCGGGTTAAACAGTGTAACAAGAACGAAGATTACAAAGGCAATCCACCATAATGATAAAAGGAATAGTATGCATATAAGAAGACATCACGTAAACCCAACAACAAAGGATGTACATCTCTGGTAGACTTCAAAACAGCAGTTCAAGCAAGCGGTATTTTTTTATTTTTAATACACCGCACCAAAAATGCACATAAAACACACAGGTATGAACATGGTCTAAAACATTGAATCTGCTCAATTTTTTAGAGAGTTTAATGCTAATTTAAAGTGGTTGTATACCCGCACAGCAAAAAAAAAAAAATAATAAAAAATAAAATTAAAAAAACTGTAAGGCAAAGGCATAATGAGCTAGTATGCACCGCATACTAGCTCATTATGAAATGCTTACCTTAGTACGAGGCATCAGCATCTGATCCCAGTCACTGCTGAGGGAGCTGACATTTTCCCCTCAGCGTGTCTTCAGGATTCGGGCTCCGGCACTGTGAGTGGCCAGAGTAGCGATGACGTCACTCCCGCCCATGCGCGGGGGAGTCTTCTTTCTGGCATCTGACGTCAGCGGCTGCATGCAATGTGAATATCTCCTAAACCGTACAGGTTTAAGAGATATTCATTTTACCTACAGGTAAACCCTATTATAGGTTTATCTGTAGGTAAAAATGTACAAAAAAGGGTATACAACCACTTTAAAAGGTAAAACACATACTTAAAGGGAGATTTTTTCTTTTTTTTGTGGTCAATTTTATTTTAGTTTAATCTTAATTTGTTAAAACTGTATTTCTGGTTTTCGCTATCTATATACAATATTTGTTTTACAAATAAACATTTAGTACGTGATAAAGGATTTCAAGAGACCTGTAAGTTATCTAAAGAGACTGAACAGCATAGCAGCTTGCTTTGAGGCTTAATTTTGAAATTCAAACCAAAAAATAATGAGTTTCTGCTCTTGCCAGGTCCCTAAACACAGATGATCGCATCATGTGACCATTCTTGTATAGCCAGTAGGGAGGTTTAAGGAGGAGCACTGGAAATACTTTTGTGCCTTTTGTTACCAATAACAAGGTTATTCAATAAGTCTAATTGCTTGTTTCCCTCGGAAGCCTTAACTGGTGTTATCCGCTTGTAATCCATATTTAAATTTGGGCACCTTTAGTGTAGACACAAGATGCAGAAATTCTGATCAGCTATTAGTCCATTTATTTTTTATACAGTAATTGCTTAATCACCAGGTATTCATTGCAAGGCCATATTTTGTGTAATAGGTTCTGACATAGCATGCACAGAAATGTATGCATTCTTTACAGCACATTCAAAACCTGTCTTGTCTGACTGGATGTTGTATATATTAAATTTCTTCACATATTTATTGGCTTCTGTTTTTTTCACTAGATTGTACATTTGACCAATTAATCATATGACTGTGGGTTATTTTTGTTGTTAGATATGTTCTAGCACTTTTAGGCCATCCTACCTGTCTAAAGCCCTCTTTCCTTTTTAGTACAATGAATGCTTTGTGGAACTATGTGTCAGCTTTACACGGGTTATAACCTGCTCAAATTACTTAATGTTTTGCATTCCAACTGAGCTTGCAGCACAAGGATTTATGTATATAATGTACTTTTTTAAAAAAGATATTTCCCACAATTTGACACCACATGATTAAATAAAGAGTGAATATAAGAGGCAAAGAAAAGGACCTGCTTTTCATATTGCAAAATCAATGGTGATACTTAATGAATATAAGTATTCATTAGTATTGACTTAAATGTATTCAATTTTAAATCTGGCAAAAATGGTTGCATTTAGAGCAAAATGAGGACTAAGGGCTTATTCTGTTTGAAATATGAATTAATTTGCATATGCAAAGAGCATTATGCAATCTTATTTTAAGCTTTTATGTTTTATGCCAGGGTTAATTGGAAAGTATATTGGTTAGGGGTCACATGAACATGTTTCTTTTTATCTTGATAATGTATTAATAGTGTACCCATCACTCTGAGTTCACAGAGCTATATTGATTTTCTGAAGATAGAAAGATGTATGCGTAAATTTGAGCTTTAGCTGTTGAAGTCTGTAAACAACCATTTTTTGTCAGCAAAACAGCTAATGATAGTCTGGTAAGCTTGTGAAAAGGAGCATAGAGCTCCACCTTTAGACTCTAAATGTCAAAATTAAATATTTACAAAACATGAATATTGCAAATTTGAAATATTTGATTATCTGTTGAAAATGATGTTTTCAAAATGTATTTTGTAGTCCTGGGCAAAATAAAGAAAGACAATATATACAAAAGCACTATATATTCCCTATTAATGCAAAAAAATGCTATCAAAATTTTATATCTAGATAAATAAATAAATTAATTAATTAATATTAAGACCTGTTATACACCAGCAGGTCTCTTATCAAATATGATGTCTGTTCACCATATTCGCACGCAATATACAAACTCCCAAACAGTAGAACATGCCACTATAAATCTCCACAACTTTTTGATGTTCTACTTTAGTGTGGTTTATAGCGAGAAATGGAAAATGCTTACACTTGGGGGCAATTTATATAGCAGTGAAAAATATACAGGCAGTAAACAGATACCAACATGTATGCTTTTCAGCAACTGAAAAATCCTTTAAGAGAGGAAAAATACAAACCAGAAGGTTAGGAGCACCAGGTGCCTCCAAAATTTATTGTGCAGCTCGTTGAGGGTTTGCAATTTACTTCCTAGTGAACAGATGTAGGGGTTTATTGAATAATTTTAAATATATAGAGTAAGAACACCACATAACAAAATGCTTTTGCAGTATTCAGCATATGAGTACAATTATACAATAGGTACAAACATCCAAGTATGTCATATCACAACAAGCATAAGGCAAAAATTGTTAATTCCAATCTAAAACCAAAAAAAAATAAATGTATGTACATAGGTAAAGTGGGATTACAGGAATTTGGTGCCTGGAATAGAATGAGAAGAAAAGCAAAGCCAGACCCTGGTGAAAGGAGAGAGACAAAGGAAGAACCCAACATTTTGGGGTGTAGGAACCTCCTGCTGTGGGTTCTGGGTACCAAATTCCTGTATGTATTTCTGAACATCAGATGCTATATGAAATATATTAAAGCAAATACCTTTGCTGTATTATTCTTGGTTTGACATGACATACTTAGATATTTGTACATATAATATAAATACCTGCTTTTACACACATGCACTTTAATGGCATCCCAGTCTTATTCTGTAGAGTTCAATATTGAGTTGGCCCACCCTTTGCAGCTGTAACAGCCTCAACTCTTCTGGGAAGGCTTTCCACAAGGTTTAGGACTGAGTCTATGGGCCTGAACAGAGTCCTGACCTCAATCCGATCACCTTTGGGATGAATTAGAGCGGAGACTGCAAGCCAGGCCTTCTTGTCCACATCAGTGCCAAACTTCACAAATGCGCTTCTGGAAGAATGATCAAACATTCCCATTGAGAGACTCCTAAACCTTGTGGACAGCCTTCCCAGAAGAGTTGAAGCTGTTATAACTGAATACGGTGGGCCAACTCAATATTGAACCCTGAAAGTGAATAACTCTACACCAAGTTCCCTATATGGACCACCTATATTATCACTTCTTCTCAAGAGAGAATAAATTCAACTCAGCTAATCTTTCCCCATAGCTGATCTATTCCATACCTCTCCTCAGTTTGGTTGCCCTTCTCTGCAATTTCCTCAGTTCTCCAATATCCTGATGCCCACAACTGAACTGCAAATGCCAGATGAGGTTTTACGAATGATTTGTAGAGGGAAAAAATTCTCTCTCTCTCTCTCTCTGTAGTCTATACCTCTTTTAATACAAGAAAGTATTTTTATAGCTTTAGAAAGTGCAGCTTGGGTGGGGAGTGGTGACCAAGCTCCGTGATGGCTGCTTAACCCAGAAGCTCCGCCAGGCCACTGGGGAAATCCACAAACATCAGAGCCCTTATGCAGCACACTTGGTCCCATCCACCTCCATCAAACCCAGGAGACACAGCACAATGCCATGGCAAAGAAAATAGCCGCCTACATAGCCCTGCAAGCTGTCTGGTTTCTTTCTCTCAGTTCCCCGAGGGCTACAGCAAAATGGCGGCAGCACCCGCTACTCACGGATGAGCAAACAGGCCGCTGCCCAGAACAGGGACTTAGTCTCCAGCAGAATGACACTTCACAGCCGCCCCTACACAGTGGGTCATCCTCCAGCGCCTCCACTCCAACAACCCAGATTCCAGCAAAGTCCAAACCATGCATGGCCTCCCCCTGTAGCAGACACTTGGTCCCAGGCATGGAAATGATATGGTCCCCACAGTGAGAGCATGCCAGGCAGAAGTGCAGGCTCTGGGGAATGCAAACAGAGCAGGCAAAATCTTAACCAACAGAATTAAAGTGATGCAAGCTAAAACCAGAATTTCAAATTTGATCCATCCTACACTTAAACATAAAGTGAATAACCCCCAGGAAATCAAGGATCAATTTTCTGACTATTATAACGCACTATAAAAAACGATCCATAAATCCCACAACCCACCACTGAAGCTATTGCTGATTTTTTAAAGAACTTACCATGCTTTCAGATGCGCAACTTCAACATTTAAACTCTCCCTTTACTTCTAGAGAGATAGAGAAAATTATTGCATTCCCTTCCTAATGGGAAATCACCTGGTCCTTATGGCTTCCCTAATGAATACTACATAACATTCAGCACACTAGTATCTCCTCATCTGATCGAAGTTTTCACAAAGGCAGCTCATACCTCCTCATTTCTCCCAGAGATGCTGAAGGCTTACATATTAACACTACCCAAACCTGGAAAAGAGCCTGTATCCCCGGCCAATCTCTCTTTTGAACACCGATGTTAAGGTGTACGCCAAGGTATTAGCAAGACGGCTAACAGACATAGCTAATGGTGCGCTGTTTCTTTAATTAGGGAACTGATGTGATCATGAACAAAATAAAGTGAATAAACAAGATATCTACCTAAGTGTTCAAACATAAAGTATGTGTGTGTGTGTGAAAAACATGATAGTAACTTAATGATGCAAATAACAGACGTCATAACAAATGCATTATTCAAAATGTCAATGTGCAAAAAATTGCAAGAAATTCCAGTGTGTAAAAAAATTAGGTTAAGTTGAAATAGTTCAAGTCCATAAGAAAATCCATACACCTAATAAAGGGGGGTGTGACAAGTGAAAATGGTAATTAACTCCGTAGCTAACAGTGTTCAAGAAAAATGGCAGTGTTCCATCCACAAGAAAAGAGAGTAGCCTCTTATCAGATCTGATGGATCCCTATTACAGAGATCAAAGAAGCTTATGCCAGGATGATCACAGCTGTGAAGATTTCAAACAGCATGTCTCTTTATTAAGTGTATGGATTTTCTTATGGACTTGAACTTTTTCAATTTAACCTAATTTTTTACACACTGGAATTTCTTGCAATTTTCTGCACATTGAAGTTTTGAATAATGCATTTGTTATGACATCTGTTATTTGCATCATTCAATTGCTATCATATTATTCACACACACTCACATGCTCTTTACCACGTGATCAGCCATGTCCAATCACGACTGATCACAATCCAAGGAAGGGGGCAACATGTGGATGGCCAGGTATGTACCCTATGGCCATCCACATGTGCAAATTATACCAGATCTGTGCCAATCAGTGCCCACAAATGGGCACTGACTGGCACCATTATATATCAGTGATGCCCAGTAATGCCACCCATTAGTGTCATCAGTGCCACCAATAAGTGTCATCAGTGCCACCCATCAGTGTCCATTGGTGCCACCTGTCAGTGCCCATCCATGCCCATCAGTGCCCACCTATCAGTGTCCATCTGTGCCCATCCATGCTACTTATCATTGCCACCCATAAGTACCCATCAATGCCACTTACGAGTGCCCATCAGTGCCGCATATGAGTGCCCATCAGTGCCACCTATGAGTGCCCATCAGTGCCGCATACCAGTGCCACCTATCAGTGCCCATCAGTGCCACTTATCAGTGCCCATCAGTGCCGCCTATCAGTGCCCGTCAGTGCCACCTCATCAGCGCCACCTCATTGGTGCCACCTCATCGGTGCCCATCAGTGCCACCTTATCAGTGCTTGTCAGTGCAGCCATATCAGTGCCCGTCATTGAAGAAGAAAACGTACTTATTTCCAAAAATTTTTAACAGAAACAAAGAAAAACTTGTTTTTTTTCAAAATTTTCTGTCTTTTTTTATTTGTTGCGCAAAAAATAAAAACCACAGAGGTGATCAAATACCACCATATTTGTGGGAACAAAATGATAAAAAAATATGTTTGGTTACAGTGTTGCATGACCGCGCAATTGTCATTCAAATTGCGACAGTGCTGAAAGCTGAAAATTGGTCTGGGCAGGAAGAAGTGCCTGGTATTGAAGTGGTTAAAGGAACAGCGCACCATTAGCCATTTCTGTTACTTTATCCCTTCCAAGATTTGAGTTGCAGCAGTTCCATACCAGACTAACGCAGAGATATTTTTATTTATTTGGCTAACAGACATTGTTCTTCTGAACTTCCAACACAATCACATGGGTTTTGTGAAGAGTCATCCTTCTGCTGCAACCTGAACGCCTTCTCTGCTTTTATCCATATTCACAGAGAAGGCATTTGATAGAGTCCATTGTCATTATATGTCACGTGTGCTGTCTAAGTTTGGTTTTCGTGGTCCCATATTATCTACGCTCTTAGCCATGTACTCCTACCCCACTTCACAAGTTTACACTTCAGGCCTCTTATCCAAAACCTTCCCCATCTATAATACTAGGAGGCAATTTTAACTTTATATTCAATATCCTTTTGGACTCTTCCTCTGGAAGAAAGGCACCTTTTCCAGCTCTCTACATTATAAATCATAGGCTACAGGGCCTGCAACTTGTAGATATTTAGCCTACCTTGAATCCAACCAAGGATTACACTTTTTATTCAGCAGCTCTTTCTTCTTATAGTCGTATTGATTATATTTTTGCACCCCATCATATCATACCTTGAGATGGTTTCCTACAGCAACTATAGGTTCTCATATATGGGCAGAGCATTTTCCAGTTTGTACTTGATTTCGGCTTCCAAATACAACTAGGCCGATTGCTTTCTGGTGCCTGAATGAGATGCTTAAAGGAGACTTGGCAATACAAACAGATATTGTGGCAGCTATACACGATTTTCAAACTATTCATATGCAAGAAAACTTACTCCGTAAAATTCATACTCTAGAGGCAACCCACAAATAGGCCCCTGAGCCTTCCACGCTACAGCCACTTTTATTTAAGTGCATAGAACTGAGTAGATGAAATCATATATACAGCATAGAGAATTAGCTTGCCGTCATGTGCACAAATTCGGCAACAAGAATGATCTGTTCTTAGCTTGAATGATCAGGCTTTAACAGTCCTGAACATATGTCTCCAAGGTATCATGCACTTCTGGTTGGTATATACTTCTAAAGCCATAGCCAGAGCTTTCATATTATAGTACTCATCCTTATACAAAATTTCAGCTACCTCTACAGATACCTCTGATTTTTCATTTATAAGGCCTCATGCACACGAGACGCTGTTAAACTCATGTTCAGAGGCAGTTGAACACTTTTTTCAACTGCCCCTGAACCCATTCAATGTTATCCTATGTGTCCATGTACACAGTCTCGTTTTTTGGCGTTTTTAGGCAGTTGCATTTTGACCTCATTTTTCCAGAAGCAAAAATATGGGTTCAGACGCAAACGTTTTCCATGTTTCAGACACCAAATGCGGCTAAACGCCGGTACCGTGTTTAGCCGCGTTTTCGTTTATAAATGTTTTTTACAACCCGACTTTGGGGCCCCATATCTTGGGGCCACTTGGTGCTAGGAACCCCAAATTTGGATATGTTGTAGTGCTAGTTCCACTGTGTTAGTACTAAGTGGCCCCGAGATACAGGGCCCCAAAGTTGGGTCACAAAATGTCATTCTCTGCTGCAGAAAAGTGCTTGACATTTTGCGACCCGACTTTGGGGCCCCATATCCTGGGGTCACTTGGTGCTAGGAACCCCAAATTTGGATATGTTGTAGTGCTAGTTCCACTGTGTTAGTACTAAGTGGCCCCGAGATACAGGGCCCCAAAGTTGGGTCGCAAAATGTCATTCTCTGCTCTGCAGACGCTTCTAGACGCAAACGCAGCTAAACGCGGCATGCAAACTCGGCAAAACGGGCGTTTCTAAACGCCAGTTTCAGCTTTTAAAAACCTGTGTTCAGCAGAGTTTGCACCAGCGTCTCGTGTGCATGAGGCCTTACTTCGTTATCACATTATATTCAGTCCACTGCTCTTCTAATTCTATCAGTTGATACTATTGAGGAACTTTTGAAGCCATTCAAGGCCATTGAAATAGCCTCTGTAATTAAATCTTTTCTGTCCAGGAAAAGTCCTGGTTCAGACGGCTTTACTACATGTTTTTATTTTAAATTTTGAGTTTAACTGTCTCCAGTTATGGAAGAGGCATTTGATTCCATCTCAGAGATGTGTCCTTTTCCACAGCACTCTCAAGTAGGCCACATAACTGTTATTGCAAAAGTTAACAAACATCCATATTGCAGTAGTTACAGACTCATTTCCCCTATCAATTTAGATTTAAAAATATATGCAAAAGTTACTGCACTTAGACTTTGGTCTTATATACCTTCCCTTATTTAATCAGACAATATTGGGTTTGTCCCTGATAGAGAGGGCTAAGGACCATATCACTAAAACAATCACTTTATTGATTATACTAGAAAAAAAAATTCTCTTGTGTCTTCTCGCAGTCAATGCTGAGAAGTCACTTGACTGCATTTAGTGGGATTTCATCTCTGCCTCCCTTTTACAGATGGGTATACCATTGGCCTTGTTAATTAAAATTATGGTCCTTTACGATTCACCCTCTACTAGAGTTAAGATTAAGGGTATGCTCTCTGACTCTATTCATACTTATAATGGCACACGTCAAAGTTGCCCACTTTCGCCCTTACTTTATGTTTTGACAATGGAGCACTTGGCAAATGCCATCTGGTCCAACAACTCCATTCAAGGGCTTATAATAGGACGACATGAGATTAAGCTTAGTCTATATGTGACGATCTATTATTTATTATATATATCAAATCCATCTGTGGCATTTCCTGTACTCATACGTGAATTTACACATTTCAGACAGCATAGTAATTTTAAGTTAAACATGCATAAGACCGAGGTCTTACATTTCTCTATATCAGATTTCACCATTGTCAGTTTACGTGACAATGTGACAAAACTTTCCTTTTTTATGGAAATTGAAAAGCGATCAAGTATTTAGGAATACAAATTCCATCAAATTCCATCTAAGCATGATGATCTTTATGATTAAAATGATAAAATTCCTCTGTCTTTTTTAAAATGTAAACTTAATGACTGGTGAACTCTGAAGCATTCCTGATTCGGGGAGATGGCATTATTAAAAATTAATAATTTACCGCAAATTTTTTATGTTTTTTAAAAAAAAAACCCTCTAGACCCTTCACTTTTTTCCATTTCTGTGAAATCTTTATTTTTGCAATATATGAAATTTTCAGCTTTTTCTTAGTGGCTGCTATTGCAGTTATAGGAAGGCACCGGAAATCCCAACTAGCACCTTTCATAACAGAATGGTTGTCTGAGTTGAATAATCTTATAAGAATGGAAGAACTAACAGCATAACTACATGATCGACATCCTCAGTTTAAGACGTTTCATGGAAAGCGTAATTTTTTCCATGTTTATGACTTAAAGATGTGGGTAGGTATAGTTTCTGGCCTCAGATGTGGGAAACAATGGAACACTAGTCAGTACCAGTGTGCAGAGGTGTTTGCCTTGGAAGGATAAATCACTTCTATCGTTGGGTGTCCTACATGTGTGGAGGTTGCTGCATTATGTAAAACTATTGGTTTCGTTATTTTACATTTTAGAATGGGGTGCCTCGAGATTGTGCATACTTTTAAAGGGTGTCTTGACTGTAAAAAGGTTATGAAACACTGCTTTATGTAATTTATAAATAGGTTAAAAAGTAAAGGTCTCAACATTGAAACCTAAATATAAACAGCACATTGGATGTAAGCAAATCCAGTGGTACTACACCAGTCATAAAACGTGTGTAAAAGCTCGAAACAATGGCTTAGAAATAATAGTGTTCAACTCTTTGATGACCTGTGGATGTAGACTATTTGGTCCACGTGCTTTACTCACAACAACTGAATACACCTTTACTGCAAAATCATTCTTGTTATGTGGTGTGCTTACTCTGTACATTTAAAATGATTGTACCAGCAGATTGATACCCTGTAAAGGAGTTTAAGTACTCTAAAAACTTTTCATTGTTGGTTGCAAAATAGCGCAGATAATAATGGTGTGCAGACCCATATTCAGTGGCAGCTGGTGCTCAAAATTTTGGGGGGGGGTGCAAACAAACTGAAAAATACTGAACCCCCCTTCAATTTCAGCCTCACTGTGCCCACCAAATGCAGCCATTGTGCCCATCAAATGCAACCACTGTGCCCATCAATTGCAGCCATTGTGCCCATCAAACGCAGCCACTGTGCTCATCAGATGCAGCCACTGTGCCCATCATATGCAGCCACGTGTGCCCATCATATGCAAGCATGTGTGCCCATCACATGCAGACACTGTATCCATCATATGCAGCCAACTGTGCTCATCATATGCAGCCACTTGTGCCCATCATATGCAGCCATTGTGCCCATCAAACACAGCCACTGTGCCCATCAAATGCAGCCACTTTTGTTCATCATACGGAGCCACTTGTGCCCATCATATGCAGTCACTTGCACCCATCATATGCAGCCATTTTGCTCATCAAACGCAGCCACTGTGCCCATCAAATTCAGCCACTTGTGCCCATCAAATGCAGCCACTTGTGCCCATCATATGCAGCCACTTGTGCTCATCATATTCAGCCATTTTGCCCATTAAATGCAGCCACTTGTGTCCATCATATGCAGCCACTTGTGCCCAACAAATGCAGCCACTTGTGCCCATCATATGCAGCCACTGTGCCCACCGACCCCCCCACTCGCGGGGCTCGCGACTCTGGCAGAGACAGCACCCCCCAACCCCCCCCGCTGCCACGGCTCTGACATTGTGGCACTTACCGTGACCTCCACTTCAGCGCATGTCTCTGAGTCTTCTGCTCCTCTTCCTAAGCGCCAGGCATCCAATAAGGTGACCTGGCGCTTTGGCCAATCAGGAAACAGGTCTGACGCACTGCCTTCTGATTGGCGAGGAGGAAGGTTAGTGTAAAAATAGCAGAAATTAACTCACTATCATCACACAATTGGATGGGATCAGGGGGCACTCTCTGCACCCCGAGCCTACCCTATTTTGAAGCCCATTAGAGCCTCTGGCTCTAATCAGGTGCTTCAAAAAGTACTACCCCCTTCCGCCCCCGCCATAGGAATCCATGCGTCCGGCGTCCTGAAAGGGGCCCGGCGAATGGATGGGGGTGCAACTCCCGTGCGCCCACAGTGCAAGGGCCGCCACTGCCCATATTGCTAGTTATAGGAGTTTGTTGGACTTTAATGGTTGTAGATTTAAAAACACAATCATCCAATAAAAATGATTAAAGATACATTTTATTAAAAAATAAAACACATTCTCTAGTCATGAAATGGTCAAAAAATAAACCATAGAATTGGCCAAAAAATGTATTTCAGAGCATCTCATGCCTATATAATAGCCCATCTAGTTGAGGTGGAAAAACTCTATTTTTCACATTGTCTTCCATAATTAATTAATAAATGTACTAGAAAACCTTGCAGTGATGTCTTATTTTGAGTATGAAGGGCATATGGATCAGATACAGGGGTTTATTTCCCTTAGCTTGGTGAATGCGGTTGTGTTGGCTTGGAATTGTATAGGGGAAATGCACTATTTTCTACAAAAGAAACTATGCAAAAATTCAAATACTAATTGGAATTAGTCAATACAGGAATACCCCACTTTTAAGTACACAATGGGTTTTATTTACTAAAGCTGGAAAGTTCAAATCAAACTCACTTCTGCAGAGAAACCAATCAGCTTCCAGGTATTATTACCAAAGCTTAATTGAACAAACTGGGGTTAGAAGCTCATTGATTTCTAAGCAGAAGCAAGCCTGATTTTGCACTTTCCAGCTTTAGTAAATAAACCCCATTGTGTACTTAAAAGTGGGGTATGCCTGTAATATCTTCCACCCATGCTTCATGCTGGTCCACAATAAATGAATACTGCCATCCTGGTCCACCATAAACCTGGATTGCACCAGACCAATCAACTCATGCCTACTTGTTGTTGTTGTCATCACCAATATCATTATTAAAATCATCATCATCATAACTTTATATTTGTTAAGCAACACTAATGCATTTGGTTGTATTGTTGTTTAATATCTAACCAAAGCAAAACTTTGCATTATTAAGAATTACAATGAAGCGCAAATGTTTAATATTGTAAATGTTATATATCATAAAAAGAAACATTTCATTACAATGAGTTACTCTAAGTACTTATGCAGTGCTAATTTAAAGAACCGAAAGTCTGTACACTGAAAGAAAAATCAGTCTACTACATGGTTTATTTTTGAATTATTAGTTACTGTACAGTATATACAAATTTCCTATTATTAGCTTTATACACATTCTTGAACTGGTTACAAAGCAGCCACATTTTTTTTTTTTTTTTAGTATTTTATTTTAATAAGTGTGTGCACTAAATTACTTTTTCAAATATGGTATGTTTATTATTTAGTATTGGCTCTTTAGACATAACAGTGAACTTACAAGCTTGCCAGAGACCTGTGGTCAGCAGTTTAGACAAATATAGGAATTCTAGAGGTCTTTGTTTACTGACATTACTGACATATATTGTTTACAAAAGACTTTGTGGCTTCCTATATCAACAGCCTCCAATACAGGGGGAGAAAGCTTACTTGCAAAGGTTAACTACAATAGCAATGATATCCAATGATTTCTTGATACACATGGAGTAATCTAAGGCAAAAGTTAAATTTCGATTTGACTTGGAGTTTGCATTCTGTGAGTACTCATGTTTCCACGGAATTCCTAGTAGATCTGCATTGTTTTGTGGCATTTGATATGTGTTTGAAAGGTACAGTGCATGAAACACAGGTTAACAGACCCCAATCAACTTCAAAGGTGCAGGATGGATGACAGATATGAAGCTGTGGTTGACTTGCTTTATATTTCTTTGAATAGGGCATGTCCTGTTGATTTTCAAAGCAGGCAAAGCCAGTCAAACACAAACTTTTGCTGCAATTTGGACTCAAACTAATCCTTTTTAGAAGTACTGCATTTGAATGCAAAAGGCAGCGTTTGATTACAATGCCCAAGTACAAAAGCCCTTCACCAACATTGTGATAAATTATACCTAGTTAGAGCTTGTAAAGAGGTTGTAAAGGAAAATGAAAGGTGAAATATTTCTGTTTCATCACTTTGAATTTTATTCCTGACATATCGTTGTTAATTTACTAAAAGCAAATAGGCTGTTCACTATTTCACTAACTAGTTCACTAACACATTTTCCATTAGCTTATTGGATGTGGTGAAAACACCCTTTGCAAAACATTTCTCAATCCTATGCAAGGGAAAAAAATATATATATATTTTTTCTTGCACATTATTAGATGATGGATGTCAGCAGAGCTTCACCTCATTTACTAAGCAAAGGGAAAATTCCCCTGCAAATTCAACAGCCCATTTGACTTTAGTAAAGCAACCCCATCAAATTATATGGTGGCTTCTATTATTTCAAATTCTCTTGAAAAGATAGATATCCCTATCACATTTCTAATATATCCAACATGGTAAAAAGGGTATGTTCCCTTGATGGGATCTCTGTAGGGTAAATACAAATGTAATTAGTGCATCCAGTTGAACGAGCCATATGCTTTATTTTACTTTTTGGGCTTGAGTTAATAAAATTAAGCAGAACCTGTATTCAGCAAGGTCCATAAAGACATTTATGAGTGAGTTTGGGGTGGAGGAGGTTGACTGGCCTAAGTCCTGACCTCAACCTGATAGAACACCTTTGGGATAATTTAAAATGGAGACTGCAAGCTAGGCCTTCTCGTCCAACATCAGTGCCTGACCTCACAAATGAGCTTCTGGAAGAATGGTCAAACATTCCCATAGACACACTCCTAAACCTTGTGGGCAGCCTTCCCAGAAGAGTTGAAGCTGTTATAGCTGCAAAGGGTGGGCCAACTCAATATTGAACCCTACAGACTAAGACTGGGATGCCATTAAAATTCATGTGTGTGTGTAAAGGCTGGTGTCCCCATACTTTTGACAATACAATGTATAGATAATGCTGCATACATTGTTAGTGCTATATAAGTACCTCAAATAAATAAAATGTGCTCAGACTAACTTAAAAGAAGAGAAAGTATTATATTATTTCAGTATTAGCAATTGGAACTTATACCCTTGAGACACCACAGTCTATGATCAGCTGACAAGTCAAATAGGCTGGAAATGTTTCTCTGATTCCCCACTGTTATTCCTGTACCTGTAAAGATAAACATATTGTCATAATCCACATCTGTAACAGTCAGAAGCTTTGCAATTAACAGTGTAGGCCTGTGTTTTGTGTAACAAAAAAAGAAATAAATAAAAACTTTCAGAGGGTTTGTTGTTTCTTTATGAATGGCTGTTATTTTACATCTGTGAGTAAGTTTGGTCTTACAGCTTAAAACCACTTCAATACCAAGGACGTCATATGACGTCCTTGGCTTTGAGCAGGTATATCTGAATGATGCCTGTAGTTACAGATATCATTCAGATATTTCCGGTTTCAGCCGGCGAATCTCTACACCATAGGAATGATCATAGCGGCCGTTCCGCCGCTTGATCGTTCCTATGGGAGGCGAGAGGGGACGCCCCCCCCCTCCCGCCGCCCTCCGGTGCCTGCTCCGACTCACCGTTACGATCGGTGAGGCGGAGAGTGGATCCGCCGGCGCCGGATGTAGATCATAGAGATTTCCAGCGGACCAGATGGTCCCCGGAGTCTCTATGATCGTCGGAGGCCGGGCGCGATGTTATGACGTCACGCCCGGCCTCTCCATTAAAAAAAACGGCGCCGCTTCGGCTTGGAAGCGGCGATCGTTTTATTTTATTTTTTTATTTCAGGCTTCCCAGCCTAGTGGTGAGATATGGGGTCTTATTGACCCCATATCTCACTATTAAGAGGACCTGTCATGTCATATTGCTATTACAAGGGATGTTTACATTCCTTGTAATAGGAATAAAAGTGATCATTTTTTTTTTTTTCAAAAAAGTGTCAAAATAAAAAAAAAATATATAATTAACAAAAAAAAAAAAAAAAATTTTTTAAAGCGCCGCTGTCCCGTGTGCTCGCACGCAGAAGCGAACGCATATGTAAGTCCCGCCCACATATGAAAACAGTGTTCAAACCATACATGTGAGGTATCGCCGCGAACGTTGGAGCGAGAGCAATAATTTTGGCCCTAGACCTCCTCTGTAACTCAAAACATGTAACCAGTAAAAAAATTTCAAGCGTCGCCTATGGGGATTTTTAAATACCGAACATTGGCGCCATTCCACGAGCGTGTGCAATTTTGAAGCGTGACATGTTAGGTATCTATTTACTCAGCGTAACTTCATCTTTCACAAAATGCAAAAACATTGGGCTAACTTTACTGTTTTTTTTTTTTTTTAAACACAAAAC
Organism: Aquarana catesbeiana; assembly: GCF_042186555.1. Classification (NCBI taxonomy): domain Eukaryota; kingdom Metazoa; phylum Chordata; class Amphibia; order Anura; family Ranidae; genus Aquarana; species Aquarana catesbeiana. The sequence goes on along the minus strand of NC_133326.1, from coordinate 157,000,130 downwards.
TGTTTTTTTCCCAAAAAAACGCGTTCGAAAAATTCCTGCGCAAATACTGTGTGAGATAAAAAGTTGCAACAACCGCCATTGTATTCTCTAGGGTCTTTGCTAAAAAAACATATATAATGTTTGGGGGTTCTATGTAATTTTCTAGCAAAAAAATGATGATTTTTACATGTAGGAGCAAAGTGTCAGAATTGGCCCGGTATTGAAGCGGTTAATGCATGAACAAATCTCGACAGAGCCATAAGTGGGTACAAGTACAAACTAATTTAATAAAATAAAAAAATGAAAAGAACTGATAAGAGATAGAATGTTGAATTGGTTTTACACTTTGAAAGAAGCATTCATTTAAAGCTTTTGGCCAAGTAACTTGAAAAAGTATACATCAAGTTATGCTGTAAGTTTCTATATTGTGAAGTTGGTTAATTATATTAATGGCGTTTTTATTGCATTGCACTTTGACCTTTTTTTGCACTTAGCACAACATCTTTTCTCTATGTATGAGATAAGCTTGGATAACTGTGATTGCATTGTTTTGCCTTTTAATTGCACTTTATTGATCACTGCTGAATGAATCTCACACACTCTTAAAATACCAATTACTGTTCTCACCATTTCTTATTAGACAACAAGCATAAAAAACACACAATAATGTGTTAACTAAGGACTTGAAATCTAAAGCCAATACTTTACATACTATGCACCCATGCATGCATGTGGCTACCTCCTGTTGCCTATTGAGAGGTCTTTTTTTATGAATAAAATCAGCAATATACCCTAGATCAGTGTTTCTCAACTCCAGTCCTCAAGGCGCCCCAACAGGTCATGTTTTCAGACTTTCCATTATTTTGCACAGGTGATTTGATCAGTTTCACTGCCTTGGTAATTACCCCATAGCCATTTAATCTGAGGGAAAACTTTCTCTGATGTAAAAAAAAAAAAAAGCACAGCACAGGGTGGACACCTGTATGCACACCTCAAATGTGGCACATGTCAAGTATTGTTGTGAGCATTAGAGTGAAAGCAATAATTCTAGGGCCATATTTCACGGTGAACTCTAAACTGATGACCCATAATGGCTTTCAAAACATCGCCTATTTGACACATCCTTCCCACTATGCTGGCGCGGCTGTGGTAGCTCAGGTACTCTTATGCACATCCTGTGGACCTGTAATAACATTTGCAGCTTCTGGCAAAAAATGTTCCAGATAATCTCAGAGATTACTGTAATAATAAAACCTATGACTCCTGCCTTGTCTCTACTCAACATGGGCATTGAGAAATTCCATGTCTCATACTGGGGCATAGTTGCTAATATTCTACTATCCACGAAATTGATCATCACAAGACATCGGAAACAACATTTGGCCCCTAATCCATCAGAGGCCAAATGTAAACCACCAACATTACCTGTATGAAAAATATTAGGATTTGTACCTAAAATCCTTCCGTGCCTTTGAACTTGTTTCGAAACTGTGGTCATCTTGGTACCCTCCTATCTGTGCCCCTGTTTGTGCGTTAGCTACATTACTGTTGTTGTTGATGTTATGTTCTGATTAGTGCCTTGTACTCTACATGTGATATTGGTGTCAGTGTTGTTCTTGTTTCACATACAACTCTGTTAATTCCAGTTAGATAACAGTCCTTATTATTTTTAAGTGCTTTGTATGTCTGCTCTATTGTCATTTTTTTTTCATCTTGAAAAATACAATAAACATATTGAAAAAGAAAAACAAAAAAGAAACATTGCCTATGTAGAATTTTAGGTACTTTAGCTTTTTGTGATTCCACAGGCATGCACAATTTTTAGACATGACATGTTTGATATCTTTTTACTGCAACCCCAAATTTTATATTTTACCAAAAATTGGGTATACAGTGCCTTGCAAAAGTATTCACCCCCCTTGGCTTTTTACTTATTTTGTTACATTACAGCCTTTAGTTCAATGTTTTTTTTAATCTGAATTGCACGTGATGGATCAGAACACAATAGTCTAAGTCGGTGAAGTAAAATTAGAAAAATATATACATAAAACTATTTTTCATAAATAAAAAACTGATAATTGGCATGTGCATATGTATTCACCCCCTTTGTTATGATGCCCATAAAAAGCTCTGGTGCAACCAATTAACTTCAGAAGTCACATAATTAGTGAAATAATGTTCACCTGTGTGCAATCTAAGTTCCACATGATCTGTAATAACATATAGACACCTTTTTGAAAGGCCCCAGAGGCGTCAACACCTAAGCAAGAGGCATCACTAACCAAACACTGACATGAAGACCAAGGAACTCTCCAAACAAGTAAGGGACAATGTTGTTGAGAAGGTCAGGGTTAGGTCATAAAAAAATATCCAAATCTTTGATGATCCCTAGGAGCACCACAAATCTATCATAACCAAATGGAAAGAACATGGTACAACAGCAAAGCTGCCAAGAGACGACCACACACCAAAACTCATGGATCGGGCAAGGAGGGCATTAATCAGAGAGGCAGCACAGAGACCTAAGGTAACTCTGGAGGAGCTGCAGAGTTCCACAGCAGAGACTGGAGTATCTGTACATAGGACGACAATAAGCCATACGCTCCATAGAGTTGGGCTTTATGGCAGAGTGGCCAGAAGAAAGCCATTACTTTCAGCATAATATCACATTTTGAGTTTCCAAAAAGGCATGTGGGAGACTCCCAAAATGTATGGAGGAAGGTGCTCTGGTCTGATGAGACTAAAATTGAACTTTTTGGCCATCAAAGAAAATGCTATGTCTGGCGCAAACCCAACATATCACATCACCCAAAGACCACCATCCCCACAGTGAAAGGTGGTGGTGGCAGCATCATGCTGTGGGGATGTTTTTCAGCAGTTGGGACTGGGAAACTGGTCAGCGTTGAGGGAAAGATGGATGGTGCTAAATACAGAGATATTCTTGAGCAAAACTATTACCATTCTGTGTGATTTGAGGTTAGGACGGATGTTCACATTCTAGCAGGACAATGACCCCAAACACACTGCTAAAGCAACACTTGAGTGGTTTAGGGGAAATGTGTAAATGTGTTGAAATGGCTTAGTCAAAGCCCAGACCTCAATCCAATAGAAAATCTGTGGTCAGACTTAAAGATTGCTGTTCACAAGCGCAAACCATGCAACTTGACAGAGCTGGATCAGTTTTGTGAGGATGAATGGGCAAAACTCCCATTGGTAAGATGTGGCAAGCTCATAGAGACTTATCCAAAGTGACTTGGAGCTGTGATAGCTGCAAAAGGTGGCTCTACAAAGTATTGACTTTAGGGGGGTGAATAGTTATGCACATTGACTTTTTCTGTTATTTTGTTCTATTTGTTGTTTGCTTCACAATAAAAAAAATCTTCAAAGTTATGGCCATGTTCTGTAAATTAAATGATGCAAATCCTCAAACAATCCATGTTAATTCCAGGTTGTGAGTAAACAAAACACGAAAAATGCCAAGGGGGGGTGAATACTTTTGCAAGGCACTGTAATATTGTGCTTTTTTGCACTAAACTAAATTTTCATTTATTTTTCCAGAAAATTTGTGTTTGATAAACTTTGTTTGAAAAAAAATTGAAACAGCACCATTTTATTCTCCGGGGTCTTTGCTTTCAGAAAATATACAGTATACTTTTTGGGGGATTTACAGGAATTTTTAGCAAAAGATGCAGATTTTAGAATGTGTGCAAATAATGGAAGAAATATCTTGGTAGACAAGTGGAGGAAAGGAACTTTTGTTGTTAAATAAAAATGGACAGGAGCCCTTAAATAAATGTTTGTAGTGAACCTTAAAGTGACACTAAACAATATCCTTATTTTCCAAAACATATCCATACACAGTGTTAAGCTTCCTTTCCGTGAAAAATTACCAGTAGTCTAAACAGTTTTTCATTTGTGTACTCTAGAGCGTTTAGCTCCAAAATGAAATATTTGTAATTATCCTATTAAAGAAACATTGTAGTAACTAGACTATGAGTTTATTGGAGACTCCTATGGTCCAATTCACTGTCAATGTTAAGAGGCTCTCTGATTCATCAAAAATGATTGTGCTTACAGAGAAAACAACAGAGCAACCATAATATTTTTTTGTTAAATTAACTATTCTAAATTGGAAAATGGACTGTAGTAACTGGTCCATTTACTAAGCCTGTGAAGAATTAGGGTTGTTTACTCTGTCAACTTGAAATGGATATTCAACCTGGGAGATTTTTTTAAAATGTTTTTATGAAGACATTGGTCCAAACTATACTATATCTACACTACCCTACTACTTCAAGTACAACTGTTACAATTGTTCCGTTGCTGATGAGACGTACCACATTTGAGTGAGCACAAACTCTTCAACCTAAAATATAAGGCTCCCAAAATATTTAAAAATAAAGGAAAAGACAAGACAAAACATGAAACCATGATGTCCAAGACCTATATATATGTCCTATGGGAAAAAAACACAGCTCTAGTTTCTCATCTTGCCTTCATTGAGTAAAATACACATACTCCAAGATCTTGCAATTTGTAAGTTTGTAAAGAAGTGCAACAAGCAGTTTTTACAGAAAGACAAAATATGGTGAAAGAACAGTGTTACATTTTTATAAACAATAAAGTGAGTGAAAAATCTTCTTTTTTTAATAATAAACATGCGTACCTACCTGCTATGCGCAATTGTTTTTCACAGAGCAGCCCCAATCCTCCTTTTCTGGGGTCACCCATCAGCACACCTTGTTCCACTTCTTCGGCGTGCGACCTCATAGGAAACCGTTTCCTATGGGGGCACTCATGCAGGTTTGATCCCAAGCCACGCTGGCTATGTCTATAGACAGGGACAGCGCAGTCCAGCTCTGCTCCCCACTCTCTCATTACAGGATTTGATTGACAGCAGCAGGAGCCAATGGCTTCCACTGTTATCAATCTGCCCTGTAAGGAGGGAGTTAGGTAGAGAGCAGAAAGAGCCGCTGCTCTCGGGCACAGTGCTTGATCAAGATTGGGCTCAGGGGGGTTCTGTGGTACAGAAGGTTTTTTACTTTAAAGTGATTGTAAAGCTTTGTTTATTTTTTTTAAAGGATTTTGCACAGAATGGCACCGATCCTCCTTTTCTGGGGCACTCCTGGCATTCTTGGCTCCTCTTCTCAAGTGCCCTCATGGAGAGCCGCTTTCCATGTGGGCACTCATGTGGGCGCTCCCGAGTTCTGCTGCTGCGTCCATTGACACAGACAGCAGGACTTGGCCCTGGCCCCGCCCTCGTCCCCGGCTCTCATGTCACTGGATTTGATTGACAGCAGTGGGAGATAATGGCTCCTGTTGATATCAATCTATCCAATGCGGACCCGAGACAGCGGCTGGCACTGCTGTGCTCCTCCCCATCACTGGAACGATCAAGTTCAGGTAAGAAAAAAAGGGGGGGGGCTGGGGGGGTGCTGCAGCATAAAAGGTTTTTCACCTTAATGCATAGAAGGTGAAAAAACACGAGGGTTTACAACCCCTTTAATGCAGTGCATGCATTAAGGTAAAACAAGTTAAGTTATTTGATTCTAGAAACCCTCAACAAACAGCAAAATAAACATCACATTAAACTCAATTATCCCTAAATGTTGTAGGTGTTTGTTTTAGCTATACTTGACCAATATCACCCCCATCAATATACCCCCATCAAATCATTCTCCGCATCTATTACCTTCTGTACCTCCATCGCCTCCCTTTAGAATGTAAGCTCTATGAGCAGGGCCCTCCTGTCCCTTTTGTATTGAACTGTACTGTAATTGTGCTGTCCCCCATCTACATTGTAAAGCGCTGCATAAACTGTTGGTGCTATATAAATCGTGTATAATAATAATAAAAATGTTCAAATCATTTTTCCTCATTAGGTGATATAATAATGGATGTCACAAGTTTTTTTGTTTTTTTTTCCTTTACAAAGAGGACTTTACCTAACAAGCCTATCTGACATGACAAAGTTCCTATTTTGTAAATCATAGAAGAATGAACAGGCAATTTGCAGTAACATTGCTAAATGTCATCAAGATCATTTTCGAAAATAGCAGTATCTGGTGAGTCATTTATTATAATGCTCATCATGTTAGTTATAAAAAGATGCTACAGTAAACTTTTCTTTGAAATATAGCAGGTAGAATGTCTTTTGTCCTGTCTCTGCCAAGATAATTGTTCATTGAATAAAAATGAAACTACATCAAATGAGTCTCCTTTTGTCTACTCAGCTTCCTTAGGGTCATAAGGCCTAGAGCCATCTCCAATAATAACACAATGAACTTGTCGTAACAGAGCTTATAATCAGGGCTACTGGGGTTACATAACAAAATGTCCCAAATATGCACTTAAATATGATTTAAGGGGGGAAATGTATGCCACCAAAAAATACTGTAGCTATATAAATTGAATTTATGCTTTAAAGTCCTTCTGCACAGAAGTATGAATAGACTGTTTCATTACAGCATCTTCCAAAGGTCATTTTAATCTAATTTTTTCTAGTTCCGTAGTAGAAAAATGTTTTTTTTTTTTTACCTTTAAAATGTATATCTTTATAATCACAAACTACACTAATACAGCATTTTTCAGTAGCATTAAACTGTGAATGGTTTTACATAGTTAGTTTTTTCAATGTAAAGTAAAAAAAAACTCATATGTACCATTGCCAATTACAATTTTAGATGCTCTAAGATACATGAATACTCGGTAATCCTATTCAGGCAAGAGTAATTTAAGGTAGAATTCCAAAATATCAATCAGATAATATGACACTTTTATTCAAATACATGTGCTTTCAATGCCATGAACTTGACACTGATTGCAAGGTTTCTGGTGCTAAGAACCACTATGTATAACATCTGGATGGGATTTTTAATCAATTACTCTAAAACTTGTGTTACTAAAGTAAAAAAAAATGTTTTCAAATAAAATGTAAAATATGTTATACTCACCTGTTCTATGCAATGGTATTGCACAGAGTGGCCCAGATCCTCCTCTTCTCGGGTCCCCCGGTGGCACTCCTGGCATCTCCTCCTCCTCTTCCTCATGTGTCCCCATAGCAAGCTGTTTGCAATGGAGGCACACAGTGTTTGTGCACTCCCAGGCTGTGTGTCTATGGAGCCGGGCTCCATTGACTTACACAGCGGGTCCAAGCCCCACCCTCTACTTCCTCCTTACTGCATTTGATTGACAGTTCTTGCTCGAGTGATGATTGAAAAGGAATAGAGGGGAGAAGAGATACATCTATGCACAGTGCTGGATCCATTCTCCCCTCTCTTCCCCTTCACACAGGGAAAGGGGGGGGTGTAAAAGTAGAAAATGTTTTTTACCTTAATGCAAGGAATGTATTAAATGGGTTGTAAAGGTAAAAGTTTTTTCACCTTAATGCATTCTATGCATTAAGGTGAAAAAACATCTGACAATACCTGCCCCCCCAGCCCCCCGTTTTACTTACCTGACCACTCAAAAGTCCCGCTTTCTCTCCCGTCATCCTCTTCGCCTCTCAGCCTGGCCGTTGATTGGTTACAGTGGATGGATTGAAAGCAGCACAGCCATTGGTTTGCACTGCTGTCAATCACATCCAATGAAGCGCCGCGATACAGTGAGCGGCTATGGCCATCGGCTATATCACGGGAGCATGCCCGCAAGCACTCAACACCATGTGAGGGAGCTTGCATGAAAGTGTTGAGTCCTTGCAGGGGGAGCCGAGACAGTCGCAGAGGGACCCCAGAAGACCAGGTTCGGGGCCACTTTTTGCAAAATGAGCTGCACAGTGGAGGTAAGTATAACATGTTAAACATAAAAAAAAAAAAAAAAATTAACTTTAGTGATCCTTTAAGGTAAAAAAAAACATTTTTAACTTTATTTCTTTTAAAAATCACCTTAGTCAAAATCCAAACTAATCAATCAAACCAAATAACATTCTAATTCAAGTCCAAAATATCCTCTGTGAAAATTGTATTATTACATATTCCCGGATATCTTCTACACTTGTGTTTATTTTTCAACTAATGGAATTTCATCGGAATCGTCTAACATCTTCTCCATCAACAAGGTCGTGAGAAGCCTTTTCTTTTGTACACCCCCCCCCTTTTCCTGGAGCGCCCACTTATGATTGTGTTGGCACTTTTTTTCTCTTTTTAGGTTTGGTGCCAAAAGACAGAATGTGATTTAAATCACTTTTGTATTGTGAATTTATTTAATATCTGATATACGTGTGAATGGTGACAGTGCTTCTGCAAGAATTTCCACCCAGTGGTGGATTCTTTTTTGTTAACTGTTCTCATTTCATTATTATGGAATTGGCTTTATTCATCCTTCTTTTTTGGTGCACTTGTACATTTTAAATAGTATCATGTAGAATTGGAATTTTTTTATCATAACATAATTTTTCATCAATGTCTTGGTATATTGTTATACCCCAATTTATTATACTGTATAATTGTATTATTTATAGTTGCACTACCATAATGTTTTGTATTGTTATTTTATGCAAAGTGTGAGTCACTTTTGAAGGATTGACAGCAATTATATTTAGTTTAAATAATAGTTAGGGAGGTTGTGCTGATTGATTGGTTTTGTTCTTCTTAAATCATCTAAAAACCAACTTTATAGGAATGAAACCGGACCGTGGGCAGTTTGGTCAAGTCAAGTGGTGCAGATAGGGTTTGGAAAAAAGCCAGAGCTTGGCTGAAATATCAGCATCACATCCATAAAGTAACAGTAAAAACAATATATAGAAAGGTAGGACTTTAAAGGTGCTTAAAAACTCCTCTCAGAACGAATGCCAATACATATATAAAGATAATAAAAGATTTGTTATTACAAATACAATATAAAAGACAAAGTAGGGGATATACCCTCTTAAAAACATGAATTTCTTCCACCAATTATGTTCCAACTAAGCTACCCCTGAAGATAGAGGTCCTTCCCTATGTGTACACAGTGGAAAAATATGGTTATAACACATGCATTTTTATTTCTGTATAAAGCACATATCAGAATAGAAAAGAATGACTCACCCCAATGCATTTTGCCTGGTTGGCTTCTTCCAGGGCTCAGAGGGGTGCGTGGTTAGAATAAAATCAGTGTGAAATCAGTTTATCTCAGGAATATCCAAGAGGTGCACATGCATTTCCCTCCAACACAGCCAGAAAAACTGATGGTGTGCAGACACAGATGGACAGGTAGGTAAGAGAGCCCCACCCTTGGGCTGTAAGATCAACCACGGCTATAGGGAGTAAATGGAGAAGAGAGGTAGATTGTTACACTTATCAGAACCACAAGAGAAAGGCGGCACTCGCCCATGTTTCCACAATAGGTACTTTAAAGTTAATGCCCAGGTAGGTAGTCAGACATTCCCAGTGTTGGATCTGCAGCATAAATGACAATCTGTACTGTGTCCCCACAGTGTATCAAAAGCCGTGGAGCTGTGCCTCCATATTGGTGCCCGTAGGGTTACACACAATTCACATTTTGGAGGGTGCAGCAGGAATGGAACCTTTTGTAAAGTAGGCTATTGACACAAAGGGGCAGTATGAGCTGAGCAGTGCCATAGGGATAAATATTTATAGACAACAAATTTCCAACAAAGAACATTCATCAATGAGAAAGCCTTTTCATGCAGCTTCAAGCTCCATAGTTGAAGTAACACAAATCATTTCAATAGTATGCTTTGGAGATACCTTAAAACTACATGTATCTTTACTAAACACTACAATGTACTTGTGCTAGTGAAGGCAACTAGTTCCCATGTATAAGAAATAAAGACCTCATCTTCATATCATGTTCATCCTGTAGCCCAAAAAAGAAAAGCATGCGGGTTTGCAGGCGATACTTATTAGAAATTGGAAGACCCTTTTCCTTTAAAATAATGGGGAGGGGGCTATTATATTTATAAAACACCTAGGTAAGGTATTAAAGGTTAAAAAAAGTACATCCTATTACTTGTTACAAGAAGGTATTCAATTTAAAACACAGACACTTTCAAGATGTCTTTTATTTAAAAAAAAAACAAATAAATAAAATAAAAACAGTAATAACTTACTCCATTGTAACCAGAGGGACAATCGCGATGTTCTGCAAAAGAAACTATATAAGCCACACTATTCAGGATTAGGGATGAGACGTTCTGTTTGCAGCAGAACATGCGAACAGGCAAAAAATTTGTGCGAACACGTGAACACCGTTAAAGTCTATGGGACGCGAACATGAAAAATCAAAAGTGCTCTTTTTAAAGGCTTATGCCGCGTACGCACGTTCGGACTTTACAGCATACTTGGTCCGGCGTACCGGATTTCGTCGGACAATTCGATCATGTGTGGGCACCAGCGGACTTTGTTTTCTCAAAAGTTTGACGGACTTAGATTTGAAACATGTTTCAAATCTATCCGACGGACTCGAGTCCGGTCGAAAAGTCCGCTCGTCTGTAGGCTAGTCTGATGGACAAAAACCGACGCTAGGGCAGCTATTGGCTACTGGCTATGAACTTCCTTGTTTTAGTCTGGTCGTATGTCATCACGTACGAATCCGTCGGACTTTGGTTGATCATGTGTAGGCAAGTCTGTTCATTTGGAAAGTCCGTCGTAAAGTCCATCAAAAAGTCCACCGGGCAAAGTATGCCGTAAAGTCCGGTCGTGTGTACGCGGCATTATATGCAAGTTATTGCTATGAAAAGTGTTTGGGGACCTGGGTCCTTGGGACATATATCAATGCAAAAAAAAGTTTTCAAAAATGTCTGTTTTTTCGGGAGCAGTGATTTTAATAATGCTTAAAGTGAAACAGTAAAAATGAAATATTCCTTTAAATAACGTGCCTAAGGGGTGTTCTTAGTATGCCTGTAAAGTAGCGCATCTTTCCCATGTTTATACAGTGCCACAGCAAAATAACATTTCTAAAGGAAAAAATGTCATTGAAAACTGCTTGTGGCTGTAATGTATTGTCGGATGCTGACATTATAGATAAGAATACCAAAAAAAATGGCATGGCTGTCCCCCCAAAATCCATACCAGGCCCTTCAGGTCTGGTACGGATATTAAGGGGAAACCCGCACTCAATTTTTTTTTAAATGCCGTGGGGGTTCCCCCAGGCCCCCCAGGCACTATATACTCTGAACAGTAGTATATATACTAAAGGCCCTGCCCTATATACTCTACTCTGGTGAGCATGTCACAATTGAGGCGGTTGGTGGGCAGGTTGCATTCCCTTTGAATGTCAGCCAGCCGAGCACTGGCATTGTATGACCGGGGGAAATGACCACAGACTTTTCTGGCCTGCCTCAGGAGATCTTGTAAGCTTGTGTACCTGCTCAAGAACCACTGCACCACCAAATTCAGGATGTGTGCCAAACATGGAACCTGGGTCCCTGTCAGAGGGCACAGAGAAGGTTGGTGCCATTGTCGCATACAACCATTCCTGGCTGAGACTGGCGTGGCCTTAACCACCCCTGAGCCTACCCCTGCAGAGCTGACAGAATCTCTGCCCCAGTGTGGGTCCTCTCCCCTAGGCAGACCAACTCAAGCACCGTATGGCACCTTTTACCCTGCCTGCTTGCGTAGCCCCTTGAACGCTTACGGAGCAACGCTGGTTCAGAGGACAAATCTGTAGAAGAGGCCATAGAGGAAGAAGAAGAGGATGGGGTGGAGGAGAGAGCTGTGGCAGAATCACCACTAGAATTTTGGAGGCATGGCGGCGGAACAAGCTCCAACAACACTGAACCCTGTACTACATCCAGCTGCAAGCAGAGTTACCCAGTGCACCATGAAGAAAAGGTAACGTCCCTGCCCATGCCTGCTGGACCTTGAGTCAGCGATAATCTGAACCTTACTGCTGACCGCCCTGTCAAATGAGGCCGAAACATTGCCTTCCACATGCCGGTAGAGAGCTGGAATGGCCTTCCATGAAAAGAAATGGCATTTTGGGGGCTGCCACTGAGGTACAGCACATTCCACAAATTCACGAAAGCGGCCAGAGTCTACCAGCTGAAAAGGCAGCAGTTGCAGTGATAGCAATTTGGCAAAGCTAGTATTTAGACACTAAGCATGTGGATGGCTGGGACCAAATTTATTTTTACGGTTTAGCAACTGGGGTAGGGAAATTTGCCTCATAATCAAGTGGTGGTGTACTGCTAGCAGATTGGCTGCAAGTACGTGGGACACCTATTGCTATACCTTTATTCCTCTCAGTGCAGGTGGAGGAGAGAGCTGTGGCAGAATCACCACTAGCATTTTGGAGGTTTGGTGGCGGAACAAGCTCCAACAACACTGAACCCTGTCCTGCATCCAGCTGCCAGCAGAGTTACCCAGTGTGCCATGAAGGAAATGTAACGTCCCTGCCCATGCCTGCTGGACCATGAGTCAGCGATAATATGAACCTTACTGCTGACCGCCCTGTCAAACAAGGCCAAAACATTGCCTTCCACATGCTGGTAGAGAGCCGAAATGGCCTTCCGTGAAAAGAAATGGCATTTTGGGGGCTGCCACTGAGGTACAGCACATTCCACAAATTCACAAAAGAGGGCAGAGTCTACCAGCTGAAAAGGCAGCAGTTGCAGTGATAGCAATTTGGCCAAGCTAGTATTTAGACACTAAGCATGTGGATGGCTGGGACCAAATTTATTTTTACGGTTCAGCAACTGGGGTAGGGAAATTTGCCTCATAATCAAGTGGTGGTGTACTGCTAGCAGATTGGCTGCAAGTACTTGGGACACCTATTGCTATACCTTCATTCCTCTCAGTGCAGGTTTTTGAGATGACTGGAGGTATAGTAGGGTTGAAGATCCTAGATGAAGAGCAAGGAGAAGTCAGCCTTTTTCTTTGGTGTGGGTCTTTCAAGTGCTGTTGCCAATAGACTGCATGACACGTTGTCAAATGTCTGGTCAAGCATGTGGTGCTCAAGAGGCTGCTGTTCTGGCCACGCTTGACCCGCTTCAGACATAGGTTGCAAACAGCATTGGTGAGATTTGCTGCACACGTGTCGAAAAAAGCCCACATCAAGGAACTTTTAAAAGTCAGCAGCACCCTGCATCTGCTGAGCTTTGCGGGGTGATACAATAGGGTGGCTACCCTTAAGCTGCCCCATAGAGGACATCCTACCTCATTGGAGTTGTGCCTCCTCCTCCTCCTCTCTTCTCTCAGGCACCCAAGTACAGTCAGTGACCTCATCATCCCCTCCCTCCTCATCACTAAAACAACCTGGCAGTATGCTGCAGCTGGGGGAACATGACTGACAGTTTCATGTACTTCTTGGGCATTCCCTCTCTCTAGGCTCATGGTACTCTCTTCCTCAACCTGGGAACTAACATCGGAGCCTTCAAATCGCTGCGCATCCTGCAGCAGCATGTACCCGACACTGTGATTGATTAATTCTGGGGACTGCTCCATGCATGATGGTGGGGCTACAGAAGGAGTGACTGTGGACAAGGAGCCAGTGGAATAGGCCACTTTGGCAGCTGCGTTGGAAGGCAAACTACTCTGAGCCTGGGTGACAGGGGATGAGGAGGATGAGGATGGATTTGTTATCCACTCCACCAACTCTTCTGCATGTTGTGACTTAATAACACAGCCAGCAGCAGAAAAAAAGGACAAGCGTGCCCCGCGGACACCTGCAGAGGATGCACCATGTCCACAACCACCACTGTTCACTGTTGACTGTAGACACAGAGGCTGCTTGCCCTCTTTTAGTGGCCTGTGAGTGTCTGCCTCTCCTTGGTGGCCTTCTGGACATGATGTATTTGCAACACCACATTATACTGTATTAGATAATGTGTACACCGCCTGAAGTGTATTAGAAACAGTACACCACAGAATGCACTGCAGATATAGGCTACACTGGATGCAGAGTATATATTTATGAATTTATGATTTCTTGGCCATTTTTCAGAGAATATGGATGAAAACAGAAAAACATTTCTTTCACTCATGGTTAGTGTTTGGCTGAAGCCATTTATTATCAATCAATTGTGTTTACTCTTTTTAAATCATAATGGCAACAGAAATTACCCAAATGACCCTGATCAAAAGTTTACATACCCTGGTGATTTTGGCCTGATAACATGCACACAAGTTGACACAAAGGGGTTTAAATGGCTATTAAAGGTAACCATTCTCACCTTCGATCTGTTTGCTTGCAATTAGTGTGTGTGTGTGTGTGTGTGTAAAAGGTCAATGAGTTTCTGGACTCCTGACAGACCCTTGCATCTTTCATCCATTGCTGCACTGATGTTTCTGGATTCTGAGTCATGGGGAAAGCAAAAGAATTGTCAAAGGATCTGCAGGAAAAGGTAGTTGAACTATATAAAACAGGAAAGGGATATAAAAAGATATCAAAGGAATTTCCACTGCCAATCAGCAGTGTTCAAACTCTAATCAAGAAGTGGAAAATGAGGGGTTCTGTTAAAACCAAACCACGGCCAGGTAGACCAAATAGGGTTTCAGCAACAACTGCCAGGAAAATTTTCGGGATGCAAAGAAAAACCCACAAATACCTTCAGATGAAATACAGGACTTTGAATACATGTGGTATGGCTGTTACAAGAAGCACAATAAGGAGGTGCTTGAAGAAAGATGGGCTGCATGGTCGAGTCGCCAGAAGAAATCCATTACTATGCAAATACCACAAAGTATCCCTCTTATAATATGCCAAACAGCACAAAGACAAGCCCCAAACCTTCTGGCACAAAGTCATTTGGAGTGATGAGACCAAAATTGAACTTTTTTGCCACAACCATAAATGCTACATTTGGAGAGGAGCCAACAAGGCCTATGACGAAAGGTTTGGAGGTGGATCGCTGATGTTTTGGGGATGTGTGAGCTACAAAGGCACAGGAAATTTGGTCAAAATTGATGGCAAGATGAATGCAGTATGTTATCAAAAAATACTAGAGGAACCTTTGCATTCATCATCCAGGAAGCTGCGCATGGGACGTACAAAACACAAGGCCAAGTCGACTTGTCATTGGCTACAGCAGAATAAAGTGAAGGTTCTGGAGTGGCCATCTCAGTCTCCTGACCACAATATCATTGAACCACTCTGGGGAGATCTCAAACATGCAGTTCATGCAAGACAGCCCAAGGATTTACAGGAACTGGAGGCTTTTTGCCAAGAGAAATGGGCAGCTTTACCATCTGAGAAGATGAAGAGCCTCATCAACAAATACCACAAAAGACTTCAAGCTGTCATTGATGTTAAAGGGGGCAATACACGGTATTAAGGTACTGGGGTATGTAAACTTTGATCAGGGTCATTTGGGTAGTTTATTTATTTTTTTTTTTTTAAATCTTTATTTCTCGTTTTTTCATAACAAATTTTTTCCCACCAGGGGCAATTCAAGATACAAAACAATTTATAAATTCAAAAATTGCACAGATTTGACCCCTGAAACCCCCCCTCTACCCTCCCCACCCTCCACCACCCTCCCCTTCCCCCTCCCCCCCCTCCCGCAGGACGTAGCTCGCTAGGTACGGATCACATCCAAGTCGCTCCTATTAAACTATAATTCCCTTTCTTGTTTTCGATTTATATAATCTCCTTTAGATAGGACCATGATCTTTTAAATTTGATCCAACCTGACCACTTCCCAGTGTGCTCCGAGTCCTCATCGGGTTCCATTCCCCGCCAATCTAGACACTCCACATTATATATATCATTGAGGCCAAGAAGCCAATCTCTCACATTGGGACTCGATGGTTTCAGCCAATTTAAGGCAATCTGCCTCTTGGCCTCGTCCAATATTATAGGGACCAGCGAGGATCTATAACTCTTGACTGTTTCCTGAGTCCCATGAAAGAGGCAAGCCCATGGATCTTCCTCAATTTCCCTCCCCGTAATATCCTTTGTGAATGCCAGAATTCTTTTCCAGAAGGCCTTTATGGTGGGGCATTCCCACCAAATATGGGCCATTGAGCCCACAGTTGAGCACCCCCTCCAGCAGGTGTTAGCCTTTGTTCCATCCATTTTACTGACTCTGTCTGGGGTGACATACCATCTTGCTAAAACTTTATAGTGGATTTCCATTCTCCTATTATCTAGTGACGTGTAGTGGACTAAACTCAAAATTTTTTCTACCATATTCCTATTGCACTGTGTCCCCAGTTCCTGCTCCCACCTTTTAACATATGGAGGCACTACCCCCTCCTGCTCTGCTTCCAAAATTCTATATATTTGGGCAATAACACCCCCTGCGTGTTCTTTCGTGCAGAGTTGCTCCAATGGCCTGAGCTCCTTCATACTTCTAAGTGGCTTCCGTAGGTTGCCGATAAAATGGGAAAGCTGGAGGTACCTCCGTCTGTCAATCACCCAGAGTTCTGACTCTCTGCTCAGTTCCGTGAAAGTGCGTATTTTACCCTTATCAGTGAAGTCATTCAGTTGAACGGAATCCTCCTTTAGCCAGTTCCCCCCCACCTCCCTCCTCCCTGGTTCGAAAAATAAATTGTTTCTCATGTATATCAACGGTGAATTATATGTCCATTTGTGCTGTGTATGTATTTCATCCCAATATTTAAAAGTGTTTTGCGTTAATATGGATGTGTTAGTGCTAAGTGCTCTAAACTTTGGAGGGTTCCATAGTGACTGTGCTAAATTATTATTACTTAAAGAGAACTCGATGTCCACCCACCGTTTATCCGTCCTTTTCTTACTCCATTCCGTGATCCGTGAAAGCACTACTGCAATATAGTACCTATTTATGTCGGGAACTGCTAATCCCCCTTTTTTTTTTTTTTGGGTAGTTTATGTTGCCATTATGATTTAAAAGAGAGTAAACACAGTTGATTGGTTATAAATGGCTTCAGCCATTCTCTGAAAAATGGCCAAGAAATCATAAATTCTGCCAGGGTATGTAATCTTATGAGCACTGTATATATTAACCACTTGCCGACCGCCGCACGACTATATACGTCGACAGAGCGGCACGGGCAGGCAAAAGGACGTGTATGTACGTCCTTGCCTGCCCGCGGGTGGGGAGTCCGATCGGACCCCCCCCCGGTGCCTGCGGCGGTCGGCAAATCTCCCCCGGCGATCGGAGGTGAGGGGGAGGCCATCCATTCGTGGCCCCCCCCTCGCGATCGCTCTCAGCCAATGGGATCATTTCCCTGCCTCTGTATTGTACACAGAGGCAGAGGAAATGATGTCATCTCTCCTCGGCTCGGTATTTTCCGTTCCGGGCCGAGGAGAGAAGACTGCAATGTAAGTGCACCAACACACTACACACAGTAGAACATGCCAGGCACACTAAACACCCCGATCCCCCCCCCGATCGCCCCCCGATCCCCCCCCAATCACCACCCCCCCCTGTCACAAACTGACACCAAGCAGGTTTTTTTTTTTTTTTTTTTTTTTTTTCTGATTACTGTATTGGTGTCAATTTGTGACAGTTACAGTGTCAGGGCAGTGAGTGTTAGGCCCCCTGTAGGTCTAGGGTACCCCCCTAACCCCCCCTAATAAAGTTTTAACCCCTTGATCACCCCCTGTCACCAGTGTCGCTAAGCGATCATTTTTCTGATCGCTGTATTAGTGTCGCTGGTGATGCTAGTTAGGGACGTAAATATTTAGGTTCGCCGTCAGAGTTTTATAGCGACATGGACCCCCATATACTACCTAATAAATGTTTTAACCCCTTGATTGCCCCCTAGTTAACCCTTTCACCACTGATCACTGTATAACCGTTACGGGTGACGCTGGTTAGTTTGTTTATTTTTTATAGTGTCAGGGCACCCGCCGTTTATTACCGAATAAAGATTTAGCCCCCTGATCGCCCGGCGGTGATATGCGTCGCCCCAGGCAGCGTCAGATAAGCGCCAGTACCGCTAACACCCATGCACGCAGCATACGCCTCCCTTAGTGGTATAGTATCTGTACAGATCAATATCTGATCCGATCAGATCTATACTAGCATCCCCAGCAGTTTAGGGTTCCCAAAAACACAGTGTTAGCGGGATCAGCCCAGATACCTGCTAGCACCTGCGTTTTGCCCCTCCGCCCAGCTCGGCCCAGCCCACCCAAGTGCAGTATCGATCGATCACTGTCACTTACAAAACACTAAACGCATAACTGCAGCGTTCGCAGAGTCAGGCCTGATCCCTGCGATCGCTAACAGTTTTTTTGGTAGCGTTTTGGTGAACTGGCAAGCACCAGCCCCAGGCAGCGTCAGGTTAGTGCCAGTACCGCTAACACCCACGCACGCACGCACCGTACACCTCCCTTAGTGGTATAGTATCTGAACGCATCAATATCTGATCCGATCAGATCTATACTAGCGTCCCCAGCAGTTTAGGGTTCCCAAAAACGCAGTGTTAGCGGGATCAACCCAGATACCTGCTAGCAACTGCGTTTTACCCCTCCGCCCGGCCCAGCCCAGCCCACCCAAGTGCAGTATCGATCGATCACTGTCACTTACAAAACACTAAACGCATAACTGCAGCGTTCGCAGAGTCAGGCCTGATCCCTGCGATCGCTAACAGTTTTTTTTGTAGCGTTCTGGTGAACTGGCAAGCACCAGCCCCAGGCAGCGTCAGGTTAGTGCTAGTAGCGCTAACACCCACGCACGCACTGTACACCTCCCTTAGTGGTATAGTATCTGAACTGATCAATATCTGATCCGATCAGATCTATACTGGCGTCCCCAGCAGTTTAGGGTTCCCAAAAACGCAGTGTTAGCGGGATCAGCCCAGATACCTGCTAGCACCTGCGTTTTGCCTCTCCGCCCGGCCCAGCCCAGCCCACCCAAGTGCAGTATCGATCGATCACTGTCACTTACAAAACACTAAATGCATAACTGCAGCGTTCGCAGAGTCAGGCCTGATCCCTGCGATCGTTAACAGTTTTTTTGGTAGCGTTTTGGTGAACTGGCAAGCGCCAGCGGCCTAGTACACCCCGGTCGTAGTCAAACCAGCACTGCAGTAACACTTGGTGACGTGGCGAGTCCCATAAGTGCAGTTCAAGCTGGTGAGGTGGCAAGCACAAATAGTGTCCCGCTGCCACCAAGAAGACAAACACAGGCCCGTCGTGCCCATAGTGCCCTTCCTGCTGCATTCGCCAATCCTAATTGGGAACCCACCACTTCTGCAGCGCCCGTACTTCCCCCATTCACATCCCCAACCAAATGCAGTCGGCTGCATGAGAGGCATTTTTATGTCCTCCCGAGTACCCCTACCCAATGAACCCCCCAAAAAAGATGTTGTGTCTGCAGCAAGCGCGGATATAGGCGTGACACCCGCTATTATTGTCCCTCCTGTCCTGACAATCCTGGTCTTTGCATTGGTGAATGTTTTGAACGCTACCATTCACTAGCTGAGTATTAGCGTAGGGTACAGCATTCCACAGACTAGGCACACTTTCACAGGGTCTCCCAAGATGCCATCGCATTTTGAGAGACCCGAACCTGGAACCGGTTACAGTTATAAAAGTTACAGTTAAAAAAAAAGTGTAAAAAAAAAAAAAAAAAAAAAACACAAACAAAAATATAAAAAAAAAAATAATAGTTGTCGTTTTATTGTTCTCTCTCTCTTTATTCTCTCTCTATTGTTCTGCTCTTTTTTACTGTATTCTATTCTGCAATGTTTTATTGTTATTATGTTTTATCATGTTTGTTTTTCAGGTATGTAATTATTTATACTTTACCGTTTACTGTGCTTTATTGTTAACCATTTTTTTGTCTTCAGGTACAGCATTCACGACTTTGAGTGGTTATACCAGAATGATGCTTGCAGGTTTAGGTATCATCTTGGTATCATTCTTTTCAGCCAGCAGTCGGCTTTCATGTAGAAGCAATCCTAGCGGCTAATTAGCTTCTAGACTGCTTTTACAAGCAGTGGGAGAGAATGCCCCCCCCACCGTCTTCCGTGTTTTTCTCTGGCTCTCCTGTCTCAACAGGGAACCTGAGAATGCAGCCGGTGATTCAGCCAGCTGACCATAGAGCTGATCAGAGACCAGAGTGGCTCCAAACATCTCTATGGCCTAAGAAACCGGAAGCTACGAGCATTTTATGACTTAGATTTCGCCGGATGTAAATAGCGCCATTGGGAAATTGGGAAAGCATTTTATCATACCTATCTTGGTGTGGTCAGATGCTTTGAGGGCAGAGGAGAAATCTAGGGTCTAATAGACCCCAATTTTTTCAAAAAAGAGTACCTGTCACTACCTATTGCTATCATAGGGGATATTTACATTCCCTGAGATAACAATAAAAATGATTAAAAAAAAAAAAAAATGAAAGGAACAGTTTTAAAATAAGATAAAAAAGCAAAAAAATAATAAAGAAAAAAAAAAAAAAAAAAAAAAAAAGCACCCCTGTCCCCCCTGCTCTCGCGCTAAGGCGAACGCAAGCGTCGGTCTGGCATCAAATGTAAACAGCAATTGCACCATGCATGTGAGGTATCACCGCGACGGTCAGATCGAGGGCAGTAATTTTAGCAGTAGACCTCCTCTGTAAATCTAAAGTGGTAACCTGTAAAGGCTTTTAAAGGCTTTTAAAAATGTATTTATTTTGTTGTCACTGCACGTTTGTGCGCAATTGTAAAGCATGTCATGTTTGGTATCCATGTACTCGGCCTAAGATCATCTTTTTTATTTCATCAAACATTTGGGCAATATAGTGTGTTTTAGTGCATTAAAATGTAAAAAAGTGTGTTTTTTCCCCAAAAAATGCGTTTGAAAAATCGCTGCGCAAATACTGTGTGAAAAAAAAAAATTAAACACCCACCATTTTAATCTGTAGGGCATTTGCTTTAAAAAAATATATAATGTGTGGGGGTTCAAAGTAATTTTCTTGCAAAAAAAATAATTTTTTCATGTAATCAAAAAGTGTCAGAAAGGGCTTTGTCTTCAAGTGGTTAGAAGAGTGGGTGATGTGTGACATAAGCTTCTAAATGTTGTGCATAAAATGCCAGGACAGTTCAAACCCCCCCAAATGACCCCATTTTGGAAAGTAGACACCCCAAGCTATTTGCTGAGAGGCATGTCGAGTCCATGGAATATTTTATATTGTGACACAAGTTGCGGGAAAGAGACAAATTATTATTTTTTTTTTTTTTTTTTGCACAAAGTTGTCACTAAATGATATATTGCTCAAACATGCAATGGGAATATGTGAAATTACACCCCAAAATACATTCTGTTGCTTCTCCTGAGTACGGGGATACCACATGTGTGAGACTTTTTGGGAGCCTAGCCACGTATGGGACCCCGAAAACCAAGCACCGCCTTCAGGCTTTCTAAGGGCGTAAATTTTTGATTTCACTCTTCACTGCCTATCACAGTCTCGGAGGCCATGGAATGCCCAGGTGGCACAAACCCCCCCCAAATGACCCCATTTTGGAAAGTAGACACCCCAAGCTATTTGCTGAGAGGTATAGTGAGTATTTTGCAGACCTCACTTTTTGTCACAAAGTTTTGAAAATTAAAAAAAGAAAAAAAAAATTTTTTTTTATGTCTTTCTTCATTTTCAAAAACAAATGAGAGCTGCAAAATACTCACCATGCCTCTCAGCAAATAGCTTGGGGTGTCTACTTTCCAAAATGGGGTCATTTGGGGGGGGTTTGTGCCACCTGGGCATTCCATGGCCTCCGAAACTGTGATAGGCAGTGAAGAGTGAAATCAAAAATGTACACCCTTAGAAATCCTGAAGGCGGTGATTGGTTTTCGGGGTCCCGTACGCGGCTAGGCTCCTAAAAAGTCCCACACATGTGGTATCCCCGTACTCAAGAGAAGCAGCAGAATGTATTTTGGGGTGCAATTCCACATATGCCCATGACCTGTGTGAGCAATATATCATTTAGTGACAACTTTGTGCAAAAAAAAAAAAAATAAATTGTCACTTTCCCGCAACTTGTGTCAAAATATAAAATATTCCATGGACTCAACATGCCTCTCAGCAAATAGCTTGGGGTGTCTACTTTCCAAAATGGGGTCATTTGGGGGGGGTATGTGCCATCTGGGCATTTTATGGCCTTCAAAACTGTGATAGGTAGTGAGGAGTAAAATCAAAAATGTACGCCCTTAGAAATCCTGAAGGCAGTGATTGGTTTTCGGGGCCCCGTATGCGGCTAGGCTCCCAAAAAGTCCCACACATGTGGTATCCCCATACTCAGGAGAAGCAGCTAAATGTATTTTGGGGTGCAATTCCACATATGCCCATGGCCTGTGTGAGCAATATATCATTTAGTGACAACTTTTTGTAATTTTTTTTTTTTTTTTCATTATTCAATCACTTGGGACAAAAAAAATGAATATTCAATGGGCTCAACATGCCTCTCAGCAATTTCCTTGGGGTGTCTACTTTCCAAAATGGGGTCATTTGTGGGGGTTTTGTACTGCCCTGTCATTTTAGCACCTCAAGAAATGACATAGGCAGTCATAAATTAAAGACTGTGTAAATTCCAGAAAATGTACCCTAGTTTGTAGGCGCTATAACTTTTGCGCAAACCAATAAATATACACTTATTGACATTTTTTTTACCAAAGACATGTGGCCAAATACATTTTGGCCTAAATGTATGACTAAAATTGAGTTTATTGGATTTTTTTTAGAACAAAAAGTAGAAAATATCATTTTTTTTCAAAATTTTCGGTCTTTTTCCGTGTATAGCGCAAAAAATAAAAACGGCAGAGGTGATCAAATACCATCAAAAGAAAGCTCTATTTGTGGGAAGAAAAGGACGCAAATTTCGTTTGGTTACAGCATTGCATGACCGCGCAATTAGCAGTTAAAGCGACGCAGTGCCAAATTGTAAAAAGTGCTCTGGTCAGGAAGGGGGTAAATCCTTCCGGGGCTGAAGTGGTTAATACACCACCTGAAGTGTATTAGAAACAGTACACCACAGAATGTACTGTAGATATAGGCTACACTGGATGCAGAATATATATATATATATATATATATATATATATATATATATATACACAGTGGGGACGGAAAGTATTTAGACCCCCTTAAATTTTTCACTCTTTGTTATATTGCAGCCATTTGCTAAAATCATTTAAGTTCATTTTTTTTCTCATTAATGTACACACAGCACCCCATATTGATTGAAAACACAGAATTGTTGACATTTTTGCAGATTTATTGGAAAAGAAAAACTGAAATATCACATGGTCCTAAGTTTTAAGACCCTTTGCTGTGACACCCATATATTTAACTCGGTGCTGTCCGTTTCTTCTGATCATCCTTGAGATGGTTCTACACCTTCATTTGAGTCCAGTTGTGTTTGATTATACTGATTAGACTTGATTAGGAAAGCCACACACCTGTCTATATAAGACCTTACAGCTCACAGTGCATGTCAGAGCAAATGAGAATCATGAGGTCAAAGGAACTGCCTGAAGAGCTCAGAGACAGAATTGTGGCAAGGCACAGATCTGGCCAAGGTTACAAAAAATTTCTGCTGCACTTAAGGTTCCTAAGAGCACAGTGGCCTCCATAATCCTTAAATGGAAGACGTTTGGGACGACCAGAGCCCTTCCTAGAGCTGGCCATCTGGGCAAACTGAGCTATCGGGGGAGAAGAGCCTTGGTGAGAGAGGTAAAGAAGAACCCAAAGATCACTGTGGCTGAGCTCCAGAGATGCAGTCGGGAGATGGTAGAAAGTTGTAGAAAGTCAACCATCACTGCAGCCCTCCACCAATCGGGGCTTTTTGGCAGAGTGGCCCGACGGAAGCCTCTCCTCAGTGCGAGACACATGAAAGCCCACATGGAGTTTGCTAAAAAACACCTGAAGGACTCCAAGATGGTGAGAAATAAGATTCTCTGGTCTGATGAGACCAAGATAGAACTTTTTGGCCTATAATTCTAAGCGGTATGTGTAGAGAAAACCAGGCACTGCTCATCACCTGTCCAATACAGTCCCAACAGTGAAGCATGGTGGTGGCAGCATCATGCTGTGGGGGTGTTTTTCAGCTGCAGGGACAGGACGACTGGTTGCAATCGAGGGAAAGATGAATGCGGCCAAGAACAGGGATATCCTGGATGAAAACATTCTCCAGAGTGCTCAGGACCTCAGACTGGGCCGAAGGTTTACCTTTCAACAAGACAATGACCCTAAGCACACGGCTAAAATAACGAAGGAGTTGCTTCACAACAACTCCGTGACTGTTGTTGAATGGCCCAGCCAGAGCCCTGACTTAAACCCAATTGAGCATCTCTGGAGAGACATAAAATTGGCTCTCCACCAACGTTTACCATCCAACCTGACAGAACTGGCGAGGATCTGCAAGGAGGAATGGCAGAGGATCCCCAAATCCAGGTGTGAAAAACTTGTTGCATCTTTCCCAAAAAGACTCATGGCTGTATTAGATCAAAAGGGTGCTTCTACTAAATACTGAGCAAAGGGTCTGAATACTTAGGACCATGTGATATTTCAGTTTTTCTTTTTTAATAAATCTGCAAGAATGTCAACAATTCTGTGTTTTTCTGTCAATATGGGGTGCTGTGTGTACATTAACAAGGAAAAAAATGAACTTAAATGATTTTAGCAAATGGCTGCAATATAACAAAGAGTGAAAAATGTAAGGGGGTCTGAATACTTTCAGTCCCCACTGTATATATATATATATATATATATATATATATATATATATATATATATATATATATATATATATATATGAGACCGTATATAAATCCACAAGACTATATATACAGTGAGTACACCCCTCACATTTTTGTAAATAATTTATTATTTCTTTTCATGTGATAGCACTGAAGAAATTACATTTTGCTACAATGTAAAGTAGTGAGTAGTGAGTAGCTGATGTCGTCATGGAGGAGTGGAAGAGGATTCCAGTGGCAACTTGTGAAGCTCTGGTGAACACCATTCCCAAGAGGGTTAAGGCAGTGGGGTCCATAATGGGGTCCACACAAAATAATGGGGTCCACACAAAATATTGACACTTTTGGCCCAATTTGGACATTTTCACTTAGGGGTGTATTCACTTTTGTTGCCAGCAGTTTAGACATTAATTAATTAGTTTCCATATATATACAGGCACAAGTGGCAGACGGGCATATACCCCAGTCGAAGTCCCATAGGACGAAACGCGTAGGGTTTGTTATGCCTGTCTTGCCACCATTTGAATTTTAGCGCTATTTTCTCTGTTCGTTTTTTTGAAGAGCCAGAGTGTTTTTATTATTCTGTTTTAATAAAAGCTGGTTCTTAGCCAATTTACACTATGGGGAAGCCTCCGTTTTTTTCCCTTTAACTTTGAGGATTGACATCCTGCCTATGAAGTTGGATCTACAACAAGCACCTACCACTGACATCTTGGAAGCGATAGGTTGGGGAGATCAGAGTGATCGAGTTGGTGAGTGTTGCCATTCCTCCATCATCTCCAGCTGCTGGGAACCAGGAGCTACCCCCTCCTGCTCCAATACAAGCCCGTCTGACTCCCAAGTCGCTGACTGGGAGTCCACCATCTCCGGTAAGGGTATATATGCCTACACCTTACACACAGATGTTCATTACCGTATCTTACGGATACCATCCTTGGATCCATTGGTCCTCCATCATAGATCTTGGCGGCCGTTGATCGTCCTTGATTATATCATTCGGACTTTGAGTCACTAGTTTTATTTACATATGAGTTCTGGATGGACCTTCTGTTGCACTATAGTTTTTTCTTTTCACATAACTAATTTTCTGTGTGCCAAACACTTTTGTGACGTGCAAAACTCTCACATTTTTTCTTATGTATAGAACCACTTCCCCTTATTTTTTGTGGTTCTTCTTATATTGTTTTCTTTTTTGAACACATGCACATGTATTGTTTTGTCTACTGTTTCACCTCAGGGGCCACAATACTTTATATAAGATTCACTTATAGATCCTATCCATATACCTTGCGGTTCGGACTATTTACCTGTTTCTGTTAGTGTCAACTAACAGTTCCTATAGGACCTATTTTCATTAATACTCTTTGTTGTGCATATTGCCCTCCAGACATCATTCTGTTTGGCTTTGCCCAATAAAGGACACCTTTTAGCGCCACACTTATTTTTATATCTTCCTACAATTTTGTCTGATTGTGGTGTTGGCTGCTCTGCCTTCTGGTTGGCGCATTATTATTTTTGATTTATGGATTTACAAACGTTTGGTGGAAATTCGAACACTGACATATTTATCATTGAGTTGTCTCTTGATATTGTGCTACAATGTGAGCATGCACTTTTTCGGAGTGCGGCTTATACTTTATCGCAGTATGATAGCATGTGAACAAAACTCAGATGAATATTTTATGTTCTAAGCTTTAACCAGATGTGAATTTAACTGGATATAGTACAACGTCTGGTCATATCAGGATTTTGATCCTGTTCTAATCCTTTCATTTTGAGCCCTAATAAGTTTGCTAAGCAAAAGTTTTGTCTGATTCTGTTTTGACAAGACAGAAAAACTGAGATACTAATTTAGGATACTTGGATTTCACAAAAATCCTCTTACTATCTCATTATGTCCCATCTTTTTTTTCAGAGAGCAGCATTGGCCTCTATATGCAAATGGTTTCCAGCTATTTAAAATCAGACAACCTAAATGAGTATAAAATGTATATATTAGGATAGACATTTTTTACTGCTACCCTGCAGCCTTAGATCTTGCCTTGCTTTCTCCTATGTTGACAACATTCTATACCATTTTTTCCTTTGAAGTTAAAGAGATACTCTGGAAGCTGCACCCAGAAAAATGCAGGCAGAGGATAAAAGACTAGTCACAAATATGGCATGTGCTATCCCTGCAGTTGAATTTTCCCACATGCCTTGTTCTTCACATGTGTGTTTGTACAGAGGCACTCATCTTGGTAGAGGCAGAGCATTGCCTTCTCGTGCTTGAGTCTACAGCAAAGAAAACAGTGAGCAGCACAGTAGTGACATCACCAATTCTCACTTTAATGCCCCGTACACACGGTCGGATTTTCCGACGGAAAATGTGTGATAGGACCTTGTTGTCGGAAATTCTGACCGTGTGTGGGCTCCATCACACATTTTCCATCGGATTTTCCGACACACAAAGTTTGAGTGCAGGATATAAAATTTTCCGACAACAAAATCCGTTGTCGAAAATTCCGATCGTGTGTACGCAAATCCGACGGACAAAGTGCCACGCATGCTCAGAATAAATAAAGAGATGAAAGCTATTGGCCACTGCCCCATTTATAGTCCCGACGTACGTGTTTTACATCACCGCGTTCAGAACGATCAGATTTTCCGACAACTTTGTGTGACCGTGTTTATGCAAGACAAGTTTGAGCCAACATCCGTCGGAAAAAATCCTAGGATTTTGTTGTCGGAATGTCCGAACAAAGTCCGACCGTGTGTACGGGGCATAACTCTCCTGAATCTAGCAGTCAGAGGTAGCGGTGCTCTAGATCTCACACTGAAGATATACAGCTATAAGGCTGTAGGCACTGGCGTTTCTAGATACCTTTACATGCCAAGAAGTACACTGCTATTTTTCAGGAGGAATTTTAGACAAAATAAAAATTTACAGGGATACTGCTTAGGTAAAATTAACATTTCTAGATATTCTTCATAACATAGAAAATCTTCACTTTTTGCATTTGGATTCTATTTTTAATAAAGATGAACTGACAATAAATATATCAATATCAATTACCAGGCATATAGTAGAAATTACACTATGTCCATAAATTGACTTTTCATGCATAATTAGACTTAATATCAGTTGTACAATGTAGTAAGTATCATATTTTTACATATTGTATAACAAATAGCCCAAGATCACAAGCCAACCACTTGTAAAATTAAAACAGTCTTTATTGTTTTGAAAATCAAATAAACAAAACTGCATTTATCAGCAAAAACAAACACAAAAGGGACATAATTCTGATGTATTGAAAACAACACAGTGCCTCACCACCAGTGTAACGAGCCCCTTGCTCGCTCGGGTCCACTCTCCCGACACTCCTTTGCAGCTATTGAATCAGATTGCAATGTCTGATGGTTCTGTCATCCAATGCACCGGGATTAGAACTTCAGCTATGTGCCGTTCTAACCCAGTTGTGATCTCTCAGAACAAACACCAGGCAGGCTGTATGTAAGTTCAAACAGGAATCTATCTTTATTGACAGGAATACAGTCTTATTTATACAATAAAAGAGGAGGTCCTGCTATATTACTCTAACAATACAGCTGTAACCTAATTAACCTAATTAACATGAGCTAATTAACTAATCCCTTTAGACAGCCTAGATGACTCAGACTTGACCTTTAGGCCAGACTGGCCGTCTTGTAGTTCAGAACATCCAATCAACATTCTCACAATAGCAGAGTTAATAAACACAAACAACAATGGGGATCTAATGACTCTTAGATCCCATACTAGAGACTTATTTACAATACACATTTTAGCAGACAACAGACAGACAGGTGCTGGAATTTACTTCAGCATCTCCTAACAGTATCTGTCCCAGCATTATGAATCAGCCACTATTCCAATATGGCAGATCCAGGGTCCCCAGAGTCTGTGTGTCCTGGGGGACCAGGACCCGAATCCACAGTAATACCACTTCAAGGGTCCCCAGGCATACAGCTCACAAAGAGCACCGTTCCCCCAAATGCAAGGGCCCACGATCGATCGGCAAGAGGCTAGCATACAGTCCCCTCCAAAAGTCTCTCTCCCGGCTAGGTCTGTCACAACCAGCAAACCAGTCCCACGCCAGGTTTTAGGGTTTCCATCTGCTTCAGGGTGTGCAAAGGCCATAGGAGTTCAGCAAATAGTGTATCAGTCTCCAGACAATCCACACTTTCTCACAGTTGTGAATTACTCCACTCCACCTTACAGACAGGTGCTGACTTCTTCCTGCTCCTTTCTAAGCCTCCCCTGGAGGTGGGTTAATACTTTTGGGAGAAAACTCCCTGTAATTAAGATTGGAGGCTGTTTTCAAACCCAAAGTTCCCATGAGTCTCTGAATTCTGGGTCCCAAATGAAGAGTTACCAATGAGAGCATGGTAAGTCAGTCCTTTCCTTTCCACCCACACTACCCCTGGAATCTCTCACACTGCACAGGTAAAACACCTGAGTACTCAAGAAATGTGTTCACATCACCCTTCCTAAAAGGGCCACAACCCAAATAGTAGAAACATATAGATCCTGCTCAGGAGAGTTACTCAATTAACTCTGATTATTGTGAATAGGTCCCCCATTGTCCCCCATTGTACCAACTATTTAAATTGGTTTGGTCAGTAAATCACCCTTTAGATACAATTCTCAATGTATCAGAGTCCTCCTTTTTGAATGGTAAGTGCATAGGTAAGCAAGGCACCATGATACACATCACAGAATATCAGCATGCACATGTACAGTATGTGGGCTAAAAATGTATTGATAGTCATTGTAAAGGCATGTTCTCCCATCAAAAATAAAAATTATAAAAAATATACAGTGGGCAGTGGATCCTTTCATGCTACTTTAAAGGGAAATAATTATAATTACATGTTTGGTCGTGCCTTAGAGCTGTATGTGAGCTGTATATGATATTATGGAGCAATCCAATTTTAACAGCGACAGCATACACTGGTTTGAAATTGATTGAGTCCAATCTGATTAATTTTAGTTAAAAAAACTTGATTTTCAGGTAGCTTTAGCAGCTACCAAAGAAAATGAATAAGCTATTGCACTGACTATAACCCAACTGTCATTTAACAGGGCTCATAAGGGTACTGGGGGAGTGGTAGGGAACACCAGCAGAACGCACATATAATAAACAAACACAAGAGGATGCCTCCATCTAGATGTAGCATGTTATTGAAAAGCCTAAAAGACAAAAAAAATGCACTCGCTAGTTAAAAATGAATCAAAGTTTGTCATAAACACATATAGACCTCCAAATGACTACTGTGAGGCTGCAGAGTTCTGAGGGTATGAACCCTGGCTGAAGCAGGGTTCTTAGTGGAAGTACAGCTGTCAGGCTTCAGGCAACAACGGCTTCCAGGAGTAGCAAGACGGCTGTGGCTCCAAACAGCACCTCTCTCGGTTGGGTGATGGTGACAGGAAGTAAAGTGGGTGTGGCAGACAGGAGCACCACTTTATCAAAATATAGGAAGGAGATTGGCCAAAGGACATGTCTTTATATGCTGCAAAGAGTGGGATGGGGCGGGAGCAGGAGACCAGTACTATTAACTCTTGTTTAATTAAACCAGTGCCAGACAATGCATGTGAAGGAAACAACAAGGGGATACATAAGGCTAGTGTTAATTAGGCATGGTCACCCTAGGGTTAATTAACACTAGCCTTATATATCCTTGTGTTCTGCATGTGCAGATTAAGGCCCCTCACATTGCACAGTATATAAACCCTAGCAATAAACTTTTCTTATTTGCTCCCTTTTTGTCTGTTAAAAACATCCAGTGCTGTCTTGTGTCCTCTACATTCTGCAGTGCAGTCTCAACTGGTGTTCTGTCCAAGTTACCTGTGTGGATGCCTCTCCATATGTTATGAAGAAGAGGAAACGCTGAGGTGGGCTGTTGTCTTAACCACTTAAGCCCCAGTCATAAATATAAAAATTACCATTTTTTAGCTAAAAATCTACTTAATATTTAAGCAGAGGCCCTAGAGAATAAAAATAAAATGGTGGGTGTTGCAAAATTTTTTGTCACGCAGTATTTGTGCAGCAGTTTTTCAAACCCAAGTTTTTTGTAAAAAATACACAATGAATTTTAGTGCACACAAACACAATACACAATATAAAACCCATTTTTTGGTAAACTATAAAAAATGATCTTACAACGAGTAAATAGATACCAAACATGTCATGCTTTAAAATTGCACAGATCCGTGGAATTGCGACAAACTATGGGACATTACATTTTCCATACGCAAAACCTTTAAAAGCCTTTGCAGATTACCACTTTAGATTTACACAGGGTCCTAGAATTATTGCTCTCTCTCTAACATTCATGGTGATACCTCACATGTATGGTGCAATCGCCGTTTATGTATGCGTGTGTGGAATCAATGCTTGCATTCACCTTTGCGGGTGAGCACAGGGTGACGGGGGCGCTTTAAAACATTTTTGTTGTTGTTACACTGTCTCTTTAAATTTGTTTTCTTTTGATCAACTTTATTGCTATCACAAGAGATGAACCACTTTCCTTGTGACAGCATTGGCAGTGACAGGTACTTTTTAATGAGACATCTGGGGTCTATTAGATGCCTGACCTCTCCTTTGCCTTTAAAAGCATCAGATCAATCCGAGATCGGTTTGATCCGATGCTTTCAACAGGCAGTAACGGCCTGTTTACATTAAACCAAAACCAGAAGTCAGAAAATACTTGTAGCTTCTGGTTTCTTATACGATAGAGATGTTCGGGGATGTTCTAGTCCTTGGTGGGACAGGAGAGCCTGGACAGGCAGCGGGAGGGGGAGGTACCCCCTTTCACCTCCTGTAAACATGATACAGCAACTAATTAGCCACTAGGATCTCTTTTACATTAAAACCCTTCGCCAGTCAAAAAGAAAAAAAAATACCAGGATGATGTCTGTAGCTGTAGGCATCATCCTGATATAGCCCCTTCAACCAGACGATGTATGGGTACATTGTGAGGCTGAGGAAGTGGTTAATAAACTTCCTGTCCTAGGGTGACAGAGCTGATTCAACATGAATATTGTCATGAACATGAATATAGAGTGAGTGTTGTCACCCTAGGACAGGAAGTGTGTTACTAGCAGGATCACTAGGTGAAAATAAAGAAAAAGAAGCCTGCAAGAAAAAAATTGATACATCCACCACCTATAAGGACTTGTAAGTTTCAATTTATTACATTTGGATGCACTTAAAATCTAATTCTGTGACACTTTTAGGGAACATAATCAGTAGCCAACTGTGATGTCTAATTAGTAGATATCAAGAGTGACATGTAAAAATCTGTCATCATGAAAACTACACTGGTGATTGTGTGATCCACAGCAATTGTTTCTATTGTACCATTTGCATTGTCAGATTTGATATAATATTGATTGGCTCTATGCAAACATTATGAAATCTGACCTACATTGCATGAAATGGCCCAGTCTTGACATGTATAGATCTTTTAATGTTAATACATACAGTGTGAAGTTATTACACAGTGTCAAACAAAGAAGGGTATGGCTTTTGAAATTTTTCCAGCTAAATCTAGAGCCAACGGTACTTGACATCTGCCTATAATGTAGGCTGCCTTTAGAGACATAAATGTTCTTGTAGTTTCTGTTTATTCAATTAAAAAACCTGCTAGAAATTTAGTAAAGTCAATATAGTTAATTGATCGAAGAAGGAAGACAACAAGAATCTGTTTTATTTTGCTAAAAACAAATTTGCTCAGAGGTTCACATTTCTTTATGTATTTTTTAAATTTGTACTTAGTTGTGTAGCTATGTCACTGTTTTATCATTTAATTAATCCAATCATTTATTACTGCTTATGAAAACTGAATTTTACTCTTGTAGAGTAAAATATTTCTGAAGGGGAATTTGACGCCACCTCCAGTGAACCACTACTATTAAAAAACTCTCAGAATTTTTTACATTCTTCACTTTAACTTACTTGTTTTCAGTGGAAAGAAAGGTCAAATGTAGGTGATGCACAGAGGTCAAGTATGCCAGAAAATGATAAATTCTGTGGAACATTTTACTGAGTAAGCTGATTTTACTATGCCACTTTGATGCAGTTTGGATAATCTGTATTTGCAGTGCTAGCGTCTTCTAACACTTAGTTATCTCATTATCACTATGATAAATATACTTTTGACAACGATAAATAGCTACACATATCATAAAATTCTTCTCTATATTTAAAGGACTGCTCTGGGTAAAACATAAAATGTGGCCAAATACATAAAGCTAAACATTATGTTTGTTTCTACTGTTTGCTTTCGATGCAGAATTTGGAAGCAAAGCTTTAATACATTTTAGATCTATATACAAAAAGTCTTTTTTTTTAAGGTTCCAAACAGTAAACTATTTCTTACATAATACAATTTAATCCTGCAGTGAGCCCTCCCCCTGCAACAGGGATGCTGGTTTATAAATTCTAACCATTTTTTTTTTCCAGAAGCTTTGAGAAACGTAAAGGTTATTATTCAAATGTATTTGTTATAACTAAACAACAATATAATCTGCAAGATATGTATTCATATATTTAACCACTTAAGGACCGGAAGATTTTCCCCCTTAATGACAAGGGCATTTTTTGCGGTACAGCACTGCATCGCTTTAACTAACAATTGCGCGGTCTTGCAATGACGTACCTAAACAAAATTGATGTTCTTTTTTTCCCATAGATAGAGCTTTCTTTTGGTGGTATGTGATCACCTCTGCGGTTTTTATTTTTTGCGCTGTAAACAAAAAAAGAGTGACAATTTTGAAAAAAAAAACAATATTTTTTACTTAATATATTACTATAATAAATATCCAAAAAAATATAAAAAAAACAAATTTCTTCATTAGTTTATGCCAATATGTATTCTTCTACATATTTTTGGTAAAAAAATCGCAATAAGCCTAAATTGATTGGTTTGCACAAAAGTTAAAGCGTCTACAAAATAGCGGATAGATTTATGGCATTTTTATTATTTAGTTATTTTTTCCTAGCAATGGCGGCGATCAGTGATTTTTAGCAGGACAGGTCGGACACCTAACTGACATTTTTGACAATTTTGGGAAACCAGTGGCATTATTACAGTAATCAGTGCTAAAAATATGCACTGTTATTGTTCTAATGACACTGGCAGGGAAGGGGTTAACACTGGGGCGATCAAGGGGTTAAATGTGTTCCCTCAGTGTGTTTACTAACTGTTTGTAGGGACTGTGTGACTGGGGAGATACACAGATCCATCTTCCTGCATAGTAGAAAGACAGGATCTGTGTGATCCCCCCTGTCAAAATGGGGATTTGCCTTGTTTACACAGGCAGATCCCCATTCTGTCACTGCGGGGAATGATTGCGGGTTGGCCGACGGACATCGAGTCCACCCCACCTGCTAATTGGCTCCCCCCACTGGCCAGTGGGCATGCGCGCACCTACAAATTGCTGTGTATTAGCTGATGTACAATGGCGGCGATTCGCGGAAACCAGCCACATTGCCGCAGTACAACTGTGGCGGCTGGTCCTTAAGAGGCTAACCAACTCAACTGTGTATGATATAGCACTGTTTTCATCAGTAGAGGTCTGATTCGTTGACCTGATATTAAAGAATAACTAAACCCAAGAACAAAAATGTAATATGTTGCAGCCTACCAGTCCTTAGATGTGGTGGCTGAATTACTTTTATTTTTTCAGTCCAAGAAATATAAAGATAATTCAGAAAGAAAACATGTTATACCTACTGAGGCCTGCACATACCTAAATTCAAATATAGTTCAACACTTTTGTGAGCAATATGGTTAAAATAAATAAAAAACAATGTTTACATAATTGTAATATTGAATTTTGGCAATAATACTGTATTTGGTTTATTATCTAATTGCAGCTTGCAATATTTTACCATAAGCTAAGTGCAAAAATATAGATGTGTAGCCTTTAACCACTTCAGCCCCGGAAGGATTTACTCCCTTCCTGACCAGAGCACTATTTACAATTTGGCACTGCGTCACTTTAACTGCTAATTGCGCGGTCATGCAATGCTGTACCCAACTGAAATTTGCGTCCTTTTATTCCCACAAATAGAGCTTTCTTTTGATGGCATTTGATCACCTCTGCCGTTTTTATTTTTTGCGCTATAAATGGAAAAAGACCGAAAATTTTGAAAAAAAAAGAGATTTTCTACTTTTTGTTATTAAAAAAAATACAATAAACTCAATTTTTGTCATACATTTAGTCCAAAATGTATTCAGCCACATGTCTTTGGTAAAAAAAAAGTCAATAAGCGTATATTTATTGGTTTGCGCAAAAGTTATAGCATCTACAAACTAGGGTACATTTTCTGGAATTTACACAGCTTTTAGTTTATGACTGCCTATCTCATTTCTTGAGGTGCTAAAATGGCAGGGCAGTACAAACCCCCCCTCAAATGACCCCATTTTGGAAAGTAGACACCCCAAGGAAATTGCTGAGAGGCATGTTGAGCCCATTGAATATTAATTTTTTTGTCCCAAGTGATTGAATAATGACAAAAAAAAAAAAAATTCCAAAAGTTATCACTAATGACACTGGCAGGCCATGGGCATATGTGGAATTGCACCCCAAAATACATTCTGCTGCTTCTCCTGAGTACGGGGATACCACATGTGTGGGATTTTTTGGGAGTCTAGCCGCGTATGGGGCCCCGAAAACCAAGCACCGCCTTCAGGATTTCTAAGGGCGTAAATTTTTGATTTCACTCCTCACTACCTATCATAGTTTTGAAGGCCATAAAATGCCAGGACAGTTCAAACTCCGCCCCCAAATGAACCCATTTTGGAAAGTAGACACCCCAAGCTATTTGCTGAGAGCCATGTTGAGTCCATGGTATATTTTATATTTTGCCACAAGTTGCAGGAAAATGACAAACTTTTTTTTTTTTTTTGCACAAAGTTGTCACTAAATGATATAACCCATGTGTGGGACTTTTTGGGAGCCTAGCTGCGTACAGGGCCCCGAAAACCAAGCGCCACCTTCAGGATTTCTAAGGGCGTAAATTTTTTATTTCACTCCTCACTACCTATCACAGTTTCCAAGGCCTCCCAAATGACCCCATTTTGGAAAGTAGACACCCCTAGCTATTTGCTGTGAGGCATGGTGAGTATTTTGCAGCTCTCATTTGTTTTTGAAAATGAAGAAAGAAAAATGTATTTTTTTTTCTTTTTTCAATTTTTAAAACTTTGTGACAAAAAACAAGGTCTGCAAAATACTCCCCATACCTGTCAGCAAATAGCTTGGGGTGTCTACTTTCCAAAATGGGGTCATTTGGAGGGGTTTGTGCCATCTGGGCATTCCATGGCCTCCGAAACTGTGATAGGCAGTGAGGAGAGAAATCAAAAATTTACACCCTTAGAAACCCTGAAGGCGTGGCTTGGTTTTTGGGGTCCCGTATGCGGCTAGGCTCCCAAAAAGTCCCACACATGTGGTATCCCCGTACTCAGGAGAAGCGACAGAATGTATTTTGGGGTGTAATTTCACATATTCCCATGGCATGTTTGAGCAATATATCATTTAGTGACAACTTTGTGCAAAAAAAAAAAAAAATTTTTCTTTTTCCCGCAACTTGTGTCACAATATAAAATATTCCATGGACTCGACATGCCTCAAAGCAAATAGCTTGGGGTGTCTACTTTCCAAAATGGGGTCATTTGGGGGGGTTTTGAACTGTCCTGGCATTTTATGCACAACATTTAGAAGCTTATGTCACACATCACCCACTCTTCTAACCACTTGAAGACAAAGCCCTTTCTGACACTATTTGTTTACTTGAAAAATTTTTTTTTTTTGCAAGAAAATTACTTTGAACCCCCAAACATTAGATATTTTTTTAAAGCAAAGGCCCTACAGATTAAAATGGTGGGTGTGTCATTTTTTTTTTCACACAGTATTTGCGCAGCGATTTTTCAAATGCATTTTTTTGGGAAAAAACACACTTTTTTAAATTTAATGCACTAAAACACACTATATTGCCCAAATGTTTGATGGAATAAAAAAGATGATCTTAGACCGAGTATATGGATACCAAACATGACATACTTTACAATTGCGCACAAACGTGCAGTGGCGACAAACTACATACATTTTTAAAAGCCTTTAAAAGCCTTTACAGGTTACCACTTTAGATTTACAGAGGAGGTCTACTGCTAAAATTACTGCCCTCGATCTGACCTTCGCGGTGATACCTCACATGCATGGTGCAATAGCTGTTTACATTTGACGCCAGACCAACGCTTGCGTTCGCCTTTGCGCGAGAGCAGGGGAAGACAGGGGTGCTTTTTTAATCATTTTTATAGTTATGTCAGGGAATGTAAATATCCCCTATGATAGCAATAGGTAGTGACAGGTACTCTTTTTTGAAAAAAATTGGGTCTATTAGACCCTAGATCTCTCCTCTGCCCTCAAAGCATCTGACCACACCAAGATCGGTGTGATAAAATGCTTTCCCAATTTCCCAATGGCACTGTTTACATCCGGCGAAATCTAAGTCATGAAATGCTCGTAGCTTCCGGTTTCTTAGGCCATAGAGATGTTTGGAGCCATTCTGGTCTCTGATCAGCTCTATGGTCAGCTGGCGGAATCACCGGCTTCATTCTCAGGTTCCCTGTTGGGACAGGAGAGCTAGAGAAAAACATGGAAGACGGTGGGAGCGGGGTCATTCCCTCCCACTGCTTGTAAAAGCAGTCTAGAGGCTAATTAGCCACTTATATTACATACTGGCTGAAAAGAATGATACCAAGATGATACCTAAACCTGCAGGCATCATTCTGGTATAACCACTCAAAGTCCAGCAACATACCAGTACGTTGCTGGTCCTTGTTGGGCATATATTGTAATCTTTTTTTTTCATGCAGCCTGTGGGCTGAACAAAAAAAAAGAGATTGATTGGTGGGTATGCCCACCATTAGAATACATCCCTTCATCCACCCACTTCTAATGATGGGCATACATGCACCATTTATATATGCCGAAGCATGGGGGCATCCACCCCAAAAGTTAGGAGCAAATCGCTACTCCGCCCCTGCTGCCCCCATGCTTCGGCATATATAACCTCCACTGGAGTCACGGCTTTATATATCATGGGAGCAAACGCTGTTGCTGTCAAGATAAATAAATCCGCGCTGCAGCTGAATGGCGTACCTGAAAACAAAAAAATGGTTAACAATAAAACACAGTAAACAGTAAAGTATAAAAAATGCATACCTGAAAAGCAAACATGATAAAACATAATAACAATAAAACATTGCAGAATAGAATACAGTAAAAAAGAGCAGAACAATAGAGAGAGAATAGAGAGAGAGAGAACAATAAAATGACAACTATTTTTGTTTTTTTTATTTTATATATTTTTTTGTGTTTTTTTTTTTTTTTACACTTTTTTTGTAACTGTAACTTTAATAACTGTAACCGGTTCCAGGTTCAGGTCTCTCAAAATGCGATGGCATCTTGGGAGACCCTATGAAAGTGTGCCTAGTCCGTGCAATGCTGTACCCTACGCTTATGCCCCGTACACACGGTTGGATTTTCCGACAGAAAATGTGCGATCGGAGCGCGTTGTTGGAAATTCCGACCATGTGTGGGCTGCATCGGACATTTTCCATCGGAATTTCCGACACACAAAGTTTGAGAGCAGGCTATAAAATTTTCCGACAACAAAATCCGATCGCGTCAATTCCGACTGTGTGTGGACAATTCTGACGCACAAAGTGCCACGCATGCTCAGAAGAAATTCCGAGACGGAACAGCTCGGTCTGGTTAAATTAGCGTTCGGAATGGATAGAGCACTTTCGTCACACTGCAATGTAAAAAATGGTTGAATACAGCGCACTCTCTTCTTCTTTATAATGTGAAAAGAATGAAGTAGTTTTGCTGCTCATATTCACACAGAGTTCTCAAAAACTTCTTTCTTTATTATTTATTGTGATTCCCTCAATATATTTGGATTTGTCACATCTGACCAAATTTGTTTTTTGTATTTTTTTTTGTTTTTTATTTTTTTCAAGGCTGATGTTTTTTTTTTGTTTTTTAATTGGTTTTATTCCATAATATTTTTGTGTGTGTTTTGTGTGTCAAGTTACCACAACACCATTATTATCTTGTATTATTTAATCTCAAGGAGGTTGCTTGGTGTTGGTGTCCCTTGTTAATTTCACATTATATTTTTGAAATGTACCTGCCTCCTCACAAACTGTCCTTTTTGAAGGAAAACACACATAGGTGAGTATAATTGAACCAAAAAT
The DNA here is from genome assembly GCF_042186555.1 of Aquarana catesbeiana. Taxonomy (NCBI): domain Eukaryota; kingdom Metazoa; phylum Chordata; class Amphibia; order Anura; family Ranidae; genus Aquarana; species Aquarana catesbeiana. Next base: position 156,961,319 of record NC_133326.1, on the reverse strand, counting down.
TCCTTTAAGGGCTCAGAACCAAACAAAGAGGGAGGCAACGCTGGAGAAACATCATAAATTGGTGAAGCCTTAGACCCCCAGGGCACACATCAATTATTTTACAGCAAAATTGGTGGCCTGAGGAGTCCATATCTAAGGGAGTGCACTCTGGTCCAGAAGTCCCAGAGATCCAGAAAGCATCAGATGACATCTGTGTCCCCAGGCTGTGGCACTACAAGAGGCTGCATCTTTTGCCAGACCAGACTGAACCCAGGGTCATCACTCTCTGGTCTTCCTTCCACGCCTCCTTCCCTGCTGTGGCTCTGGTGTTGGAGATGTGGCAGGAGGAGGAGTAGGACCTGGAGGAGGAGGAGGAGGAGGAGTAGGACCTGGAGGAGAAGGAGGAGGAGGAGGAGTAGGACCTGGAGGAGGAGGAGGAGGACTATGTGCGAGGTCACAAATGTGGGTAGCACATGTTATTTGGCCCCTGAACCCCTTATTGAGAGCTTCCAAAATTAAGAACTCACACAGGAGTCATTGGCCCTCCTCCATCTGCATAATTTTGCGGGCAGTTAGGCCAGCAAAGTCCTCCTCCACAGTGTGGGGGGTTCTCAGGGCCTCTGTAGCCTTCCAAAAGAGGCCTATGGCAGACTCCTCCAGGTTACTCCTCTTCCTGACACTTTTTCTTTGAAGGTGGAGGGGAGGGACCTGGGTATCAGGCAGCCTGCTTGACCTGGCCACCTCCTAGCTGAGATTTCCCTGTGTATGAAAAAGGGACATGGTTTTAGTTTTTGCTTCATCAATCACAATCATAAATTAGCAATCCAAACTAACATATATTTAACATCATTGATTGGACAACCAGCAATATTTTGAAGAATGCTATACCTGGCTCAAGCTGGGCTCCTCCACATGTTGCTGCCTGGAAGTCCCAGGTTGGTCTTCAGAAGCCTCAGCTGTGGGGAAGGAAGCATGAAAGGCCTGGGGACATAAATGTCATCTGCAGCTCCTGATCTCTGGGAATCCTGGACCTTCTTGTGCTCCCTTAGATAAGTGCTCCTCAGGCCACCAATTAGGATCTTCAGATAGGTGATGTCTGCTGTGGGGATCACCGTCTTCACAAATTCCAACAAATTATCGAGCACTGCCTTCCTGTTTGTTTGATTCTTATAATCAGGGTGGTTTATCTGCCATAGACAGGGCAGCTCCCTGAACATATCAATGAAGATTGGCATAAAGTCCTTATCTTTCAAGATATCCATTTTCACTGCAAGACACAACACAAGACAAACCCTAATGTCAGCCTAAAGTCTTCTAAACTTGTGCAAATACAGGCCTCAATCTAGAAGCAGTATAGGCTCAATGTTAAATCTTACCTTCGCAATCACGATCGGTGCCTCCGTTACTCCTTCCTCCGCTCACAGATCATACGTGCTATGCACGCGTGTTACGCTTTATAGACACTGCGCGTGCGTGAAACTCCGCCCGCCCTTGACGTTCTTTGTAGTCTATTCCCCGCCCCTTCTCGTTCGGCGCAGTGGGGGAAGAGCACATGATGGAGTCAGAGCAGGTGTCTGATAATTACACCAACGAGGAGGAGGGGGAGGAAAGCCCAGAGGCAGAAACGTCCCGATCCAGAAGGAGACAATTTAAGGCCTCAAATATGTCCTTTGGGGAGATGTTGGAGATGGTTGACATCCTGAAGAGGGCCAACTATGATGGGAAGTATGGACCTTACCCCAACCCCAATGTCAGAAAGGCCAAGATCATGGCGAAAGTGGTCAAGAGGTACGTCGGGGTACGACGATCGAAAGATCAGCTCAGGAAACGGTGGTCGGACCTCAAATTAAGAGAGCACGAGCAGTACAGAAAGAGTGCTGCAAAAAAGTAAGTAGTTGTGCTGTGTTCCTATTCTTTATGTTTATTACGTTCATGCTGCTCCATGTGCTTTTCTTAACTGTTATCCAGTTTAAAATGGCAACTTTCATATTCATGGGCACATTATTCGTTCGTATCAAACATTGTTCGTTCGGCCTAGAAAACACCATTGTTTTGGCCATATGCATTTGCCCACATTTTTTATGGCCTACTTGTCTGCAAATAATTTGGTTGTGTAGATGGGTTTGTAACTAGAATGAAATGCAAACTAGATTCTGTGTAAGGAGAGGACACTCAGCAGCAGTTTTCACATCTCGACACTGTAACTCTAGTGTGGGACACAAGAACACCCTTTTTATTAGGGGTCTCACTCAGGTGCTCCCGTGTATACTATAGGGGTGTCTCCATCTGTGAAGCTTGTACAAAACAGGTAAAGTATTGAAGCTTAACAAAGGACACTAAAAATTCTACATCTTGGAACTCAGCCAAAATAGACAATTGTACCCCACTTCCAAGCAATGTTTCATATTCCTATTTCTGCCATGAAATATCTGTGTGCTAAGTATACCTATTTTTTTTACATAGGGGATAAAAGACTCGGAGGACACCCCTCATCCTAGGAGACCACAGACCCCCCACCTCAGGAAGAAGGGGAAATCCACCCAAGCCAAGCAGAGCAGGAGGAGGAAGACGTGGTGGAAATTGTTACCACAACAGGTGAGTGTCTGCGACCACAGGCTCAGGTAAGAGATGGATGCCGGCATATTTATAATACATGGTGTGTTTTTGTTTCTATCTTTTTAGGTGATCGTGATGTTGTGGATCCAGGGCATTTCACCTCGGAAAGTGCACAGATCCTGATCGGGGAGATCATGGGGTGTAATAGGGACTTGGAAACCATCCAGAAAAACATCAATAATGTTAAAAAAAAATGAAGAACATCATTGATGTTTTAGGGAGAGTTTAAAACACCTCAAAATCCCTATTTTTTTAGAGCTTTTTGTGACCTAAAAATTTTTACCATTTTTTGACATATTTGAGAAAAGCCAAATTTTGAAGAGACACACAGTGTGTCAACATGTGCTATCTGCCATCGCGGGAGATCAATGGATGTGTTTTGGGGGTGCAACCCCTTCCTCAATAATAAAGTAGCTGTGAGGAAGGGGATGCACCCACAAAACACGTCCCTTGATCCCCCATGATGGCAGCTAGCACATGTTGACATTCGGCAATTTGTGTGCATCTTCAAAATTTGGCTTTTCTAGGGGTGACTTCACCCCATCTGAACGCAATATCAAACACAGTTTGTAAATACTCATGTCTGATATTGCCTTCAAGTTCTACCAAATGTGAACTTTGTAAGTTCAAGATTTGTGTCTTTCTTGTTGGTTTTAAACATGCCTGTTTTATCTTAAATGGACATTTCTACTTTTTCTAATGTGACCACCAAAAATTGTTATACAACAAACATGTTGGTTTGTTTTAAAAACCTTTTCTAAATGCACATGTGATTGTGCTGGTATTAAAAAGATTGCTAATCAAGAATGTGTGGATTATTGTTTCAACGCTCCAACACTTTTGTTGTGCTCTAATTGGTGTTTTCAGTGACAATGGGAGTTATTTCCTAAGGGAAAATCCACTTTGCACTACAAGTGCAGTTTCAAGTGCACTTGTAGTGCAAAGTGTCTTTGCCTTTAGTAAATAACACCCAACAATGCTTTGTAATGTTACACAATCACGCCATTTTCAGGACTCACCACATTTCTGTCAGGGTCAGCTAAAAGAAACACAAGCAGTAAATGTCACCAAAGATTTTAGTAGGTATTTTTTTTTATTTGAAAAAGGTTACAGACATTGTCTGGCATATTGATAGCCCCCCTACCCACAAAGTATTCAAGGTATCTTAGACGGACATCACGGGCACTTAGGGGGGGCAAGCCAGGACGGCCACTTTCAAGCGCCATCAGGGTCGGTTCATTTTGAATTCCAGCCTCAGGCCCAACTGAGCCAGTATAGTTGGCAGAATGTTGCCATAAAAAGTTGTGTAGAACACAGCACGCCAGGATGATATGATTCAGTTTGTACTCCGCCATGTGTATGGGTGTAAGAAATAGGCAGAACCGACTGGCCATGATTCCAAACATGTTCTCCACCACTCTTCTGGCTCTGGCCAGCCAGTAATTAAAAACCCTCTGGTCCGGGATGAGGGTCCTCATCGGGAATGGCCGCATAAGATGGTCCCCCAGCGCAAACGCTTCATCTGCAACGAAGATGAATGGGAGTCCTTCCACATTGTATTCTGGAGGTGGGAAGTCCAAGCTACCATTCTGGAGATGCCTGTAGAACTCCATCTGGGTGATGACTCCACCATCGGACATAAGGCCATTCTTCCCCATGTCCACATACAGGAACTCGTAAGTAGCCGACACCACTGCCAACATCACAATACTATTGAACCCCTTATAGTTAGTATAGTATAGTTGAAATAGTATGACCCCGAGTTGGGTGGTGGGACGATGTGGACGTGTTTCCCATCAATTGCCCCTCCACAGTTGGGCAAAGTGGGAGACCACAGTCTGCCATTCCTGTGGCGTGGAAGGAAACTGTGGAGTCAAACAAGAAAAAAAAATTTGTCATTTTGCACATAAACAGGGAAAGCAGATTAGACCCAAAATTCTTGGCCAACATCAAGATAACATTTATTTGAGGGAGTTTTTAAAGACCAAAGTATAAGGTACAACTATCAGATCCCCCCCCCCCTCTCATGGGCCATTTCTAACATTATAGGGGGGAACTCTTGGACAGGTAACCCTTTCCACTTCATTGAGAGATAAATGCCTAAATAATGGGTATTACTTTGGCCAGCCCCTCCTTAGTTACACTATTGGAAGCTCACTGGACAGGTAAGAAGTGTCATAATACAAAGATATAAATACACATTGTACACATTTGAGCAAATTTGGACATTCTGCTATTACCTATGAAGATAATAATAGTATACAAAAACTTTTAACAGTACCATTTGAAAGTATACAGGCAGGCCCTTGCACTACATGCTTTGGGGAATTCATCCATAAATCTGACCACAAAAGAGATGGGTATAGTGTGTATGGGTTTGGCAAAGTCAGCAGATAGAGAATTGGTATCAGCTGACTTAGCAGTTGGGGGGAGGGAGGGTTCCAAATGATTTGGGGACCCAAAAAAAAAGCCTCTGGCACTCTGCCTGAATTTAAAACACAAATCACATTTAAAAACATTTTAGGGGGTGTTTGGGGTAAAGCACTACTATGGAGCTGATAAAATACATTGTTAAGTGAATACATGAGGTGAATATAGGGCCAGGAGACCATGCTGGGGAGGTAAGTGAAGGCAAATATGTATGAAGGACAAAAAAATTAAAGAAAAATCCAGCATGCCTGAGGACAAAGGGGGCATTCGCAGCATATTACAATCATGGTAATTAGGGAATGAGGAAAGAAATACAATATATTATCAAACATTAAATACAATAAAATATGATATTAAAGGATAAATCTTACCTTAATATACTCCTTCTGCAAAACCTGGATGATGGCAGAACAGGTCTCTGGGATAATGATCCCCAGGGCCTGGGGGGAGATGCCTGTCGAGAACTTCAAGTCCTGCAGGCTTCTCCCCGTCGCCAAGTACCGCAGGGTGGCGACGAGCCTCTGCTCCGGAGTGATGGCTTGCCTCATGCAGGTATCCTGCCTGCTGATATAGGGGGTCAGCGAAGCTAACAAACGGTGAAATATGGGGTCCGTCATTCAGAGAAAGTTCCTGAAATCATGAAGATTATTCTCACGGATCTCACGGAGCAAAGGCATATGACAGAACTGGTCACGCTGAAGCAACCAATTCTTGGTCCATGAACTCCTCCCCACCTTGTTCATGGACTGGACTTGTGTCAAGGACAGGACCCCAACACCAAGCCCCCGCACAGCACGAACTCTACGAGGAGTATGTATACACAACATGGCTAGAAAACGGTCGGCTGCTCAGAACGAAGTAACAGAACGCACTGAAGAACAGCAAGGCCTGTGAAGAGCGAACTGAAAAACAGTAACGAACAAACAAGAACACAATGACAGAGTCACACGTCACTTGCTGCACGCACTGAAGAGCAGATACAAACTAACAAGCACAAACTGAACAGCAGAAAATGATCTGAAAACCACGAGTCTGAAAAAGCGCGAATCGTCTCTCACCAAACTTTTACTAACACGAGATTAGCAAAAGGAGCCCAAAGGGTGCCGCGCTTGGTTCTGAACTGGCCTTTTCTAGTCTCGTCGTACGTGGTGTACATTCTTGGTGATCGGAAATTCCAACAACTTTGTGCGACCGTGTGTACGCAAAACAAGTTTGAGCTAACATAGGTCTGAAAAAATCCATGGATTTTGTTGTCGGAATGTCCGATCAATGTCCGATTGTGTGTACAAGGCATAATACTCAACTAGTGCATGGTAGCATTCAAAACATTCACCAATGCAAAGACCAGGATTGTCAGGACAGGAGGGACAATAATAGCGGGTGTCACGCCCATATCCGCGCTTGCTGCAGACACAACATCTTTTTTGGGGGGGTTTCTTGGGTAGGGGTACTCGGGAGGACATTAAGAAAATGCCTCTCATGCAGCCAACTGCATTTGGTTGGGGATGTGAATGGGGGAAGTACGGGTGCTGCAGAAGTGGTGGGTTTCCAATTAGGATTGGCGAATGCAGCAGGAAGGGCATTATGGGCACGACGGGCCTGTGTTTGTCTTCTTCTTGGTGGCAGCGGGACACTACTTGTGCTTGCCACCTCACCAGCTTGAACTGCACTTATGGGACTCGCCACGTCACCAAGTGTTACTGCAGTGCTGGTTTGACTACGACCGGGGTGTACTATGCCGCTGGTGCTTGCCAGTTTACCAAAACGCTACCAAAAAACTGTTAGGGATCAGGCCTGACTCTGCGAACACTGCAGTTATGCGTTTAGTGTTTTGTAAGTGACAGTGATCGATCGATACTGCACTTGGGTGGGCTGGGCTGGGCTGGGCGGAGGGGTAAAACGCAGGTTCTAGCAGGTATCTGGGCTGATCCCGCTAACACTGCATTTTTGGGAACCCTAAACTGTTGGGGATGCTAGTATAAATCTGATCGGATCAGATATTGATCCGTTCAGATACTATACCACTAAGGGAGGTGTACGGTGCGTGCGTGGGTGTTAGCGCTACTGGCACTAACCTGACGCTGCCTGGGGCTGGTGCTTGCCAGTTCACCAAAACGCTAGCAAAAAAAGTGTTAGCGATCGCAGGGATCAGGCCTGACTCTGCGAACGCTGCAGTTATGCGTTTAGTGTTTTGTAAGTGACAGTGATCGATCGATACTGCACTTGGGTGGGCTGGGCCGGGCGGAGGGGCAAAACGCAGGTGCAAGCAGGTATCTGGGCTAATCCCGCTAACACTGCATTTTTGGGAACCCTAAACTGCTGGGGACGCTAGTATACATCTGATCGGATCAGATATTGATCCGTTCAGATACTATACCACTAAGGGAGGTGTATGCTGCGTTCGTGGGTGTTAGCGATACTGGCACTAAGCTGATGCTGCCTGGGGCGACTCAGACCCTATCTGACCCTAAAACCTAACTTATATCACCGCCGGGCAATTAGGGGGCTAAACCTTTATTAGGTAATAAACGGCGGGTGCCCTGACACTATAAAAAATAAACTAACTAACCAGCGACACCCGTAACAGTTATACAGTGATCACTGATGAAAGGGTTAACTAGGGGGAAATCAAGGGGTTAAAACCTTTATTAGGTAGTGTGTGGGGGTTCCTGACGCTATAAAACGCTGACGGTGAACCTATATATTTACCTCCCTAACTAGCGTCACCAGTGACTAATACAGCGATCAGAAAAATGATTGCTTAGTGACACTGGCGATGGGGGGTGATCAAGGGGTTAAAACTTTATTAGGGGGGTACCCTAGACCTAAAGGGGGCTAACCCTAACTGTCCTACCACACTAACTGTCACAAACCGACACCTGTGTGTGTGTTGTGTTGTGCAACTCACTCAGATGTCTTCTCTCCTCGGCGCCGGAACGGAAAATACAGAGCCGAGGAGAAGTTACATCACTTTCTCTGCCGCTGTTTACTATACAGCAGCAGAAGAAGAATCTCATTCGTGGGGAGCGATTGTGAGGGGGTGGCCACGAATGAGTGACCTCCCCCTCAGCCTGGATCGCTCCCCTAACGAAGCCGACTGCCTCGGGCACCGGGGGGGCGCGATACGCCCCCAGCCTGCGGGAGGCAGATCACGTACCAGGTACGTGATTTTGCCTGCCTGTGCCATTCTGCCGCAGTATATTTGTGTTAGGCGGTCGGCAAGTGGTTAACTACACCTGTCATGAGAGAAATATGTGAAGGCTAGCTTGTCCCATTATGAAAATTACTGTCAGTAACTGTTATGCCCTGTACACACGGTCGGACTTTCTGCGGAATATGTGCGATCGGAGCTTGTTGTCGGAAATTCCGACCGTGTGTGGGCTCCATTGGACTTTTTCCATCGGAATTTCCAACACACAAAGTTTGAGAGCAGGCTATTCAATTTTCCAACAACAATATCCGTTCGCGTAAATTCCGACCGTGTGTGGACAATTCCGACGCACAAAGTGCCACGCATGCTCAGAATAAATTAAGAGACTAAAGCTATTGGCTACTGCCCCGTTTATAGTCCCGACGTACGTGTTTTACGTCACCACGTTCAGAACGATCAGATTTTCTGACAACTTTGTGTGACCGTGTGTATGCAAAACAAGTTTGAGCCAACATCTGTCGGAAAAAATCCATGGATGTTGTTGTTGGAATGTCCGATCAATGTCCGATCGTGTGTACAGGGCATAAGTGTGGCTAGCTTCAATACTGCTCATTGACCCAAAACAAGCATGTAGCAAGTGAAAGTCAGAGAAGCCAGATTTTCATATCTGTATATTTGTTTTTAGTCATTCACTCAGAAATAGGCAACATTCGATTCACCTGAGGTTCATCATACCAAGCTGGAAGTTTGCAATCCCTGAACACAGTGCTGGACCCTATTAGAGTCTATAGTAGACAAATCTTGTATTTTTTTTTCTGGACCCCTTTCAAGGCAAATTTGCAAGCTTTGTTAAAAAAAAAAAAAAAAAAAAAGCGCATGTGTAGCCTGTATCAATGCAAAAAAGAAATGTAAAAAAATACTGTTCAGTAGAGCTGTTCATACAGAGAGTCTTTTCACACAGCTTACGGACCACCCGCCGTCATTATACGGCGGCTGTTTGAAGGAGGATATCGTTGTTATGACAGCAGCTAACTGCCATAACCCCAGTATCCCCGTCTTCAGCGGGCGGTCCACTACAAGATAAAAGTGGTCTCTGCGGCGGACTCGCCGCAAGATCACTTTTATCGATGGCGGGCCCCCCGCTGCGATCTGGTGCCCTCCGACGATTACCGGAACTGTCGGCAGTGGAGGAGGCGATCGCATCCTGTCGGTAGCTGGGTATAGAGACAAGTGAGGGGAAGATGGCCCCCACCCATCTCCATACAATTGCTGGGCAGAAGCGATGTCAAAACGTCGCTTCCGCCCACAGCTCTTAAAGGGCCATTTTTTTAAAATAATTTTTTTAAATTACAATTTTTTTTTTAATTGCATTTTAGTCTAAATATGAGATCTGAGGTCTTTTTGACCCCAGATCTCATATTTAAGAGGTACTGTCATGCTTTTTTTTTTTCTGTTACAAGGGATGTTTACATTCCTTGTAATAGGAATAAAAGTGATAATTAAAAAAAAAAAAGTGTAAAAATAAAAGGTAAAATAAATAATAAAAAAAATTTAAATGCGCCCTGTCCCGACGAGCTCGCATGCAGAAGTGAACACATACGTGAGTAGCGCCCGCATATGAAAACGGTGTTCAAACCACACATGTGAGTTATCGCTGCGATCGGTAGAGTGAGAGCAATAATTCTAGCCCTAGACCTCCTCTGTAACTTAAAACATGCAACCTGTAGAATTTTTTAAACGTCGCCTATGGAAATTTTTAAGGTTAAAAGTTTGTCGCCATTCCACGAGCGGGTGCAATTTTGAAGCGTGACATGTTGGGTATCAGTTTACTCGGTGTAACATTATCTTTCACAATATAAAAAAAATTGGGCTAACTTTACTGTTGTCTTATTAATTAATTCAAAAAAGTATTTTTTCCAAAAAAAAGTGTGCTTGTAAGACCGCTGCGCAAATACGGTGTGACAGAAAGTATTGCAACGACCGCTATTTTATTCTCTAGGGTGTTAGAAAAAAATGTATAATGTTTGGGGTTTCTAAGTAATTTTCTAGCAAAAAAAATGTTTTTAACCAACAAATCTCAGAAAGAGGCTCGGTCCTTAAGTGGTTAAATTAAAACTTTACAAATATACAAATCCTTTTGGGAACATGCTTTGGGAATGCCTTAAAGCTGCATAGGAAGTTATGGCACAGTACAATATTTTTTTTCTTAAGTGTCATTTAAATAAAATAAATAAAACTGAAAAACAATTGTACCAGGTTTTATCCAGAAATGCAACCTGGCTGACCAGGAAAGAAGGGGCAGTGAGTGTATGGACCCCTTCCTCAAGCATACCAGGCCACTTTCCCATCAACAATGGGAACATACCTTGTAAGAGCAGGGGGAGAAAGGCCTTCCCTTTGCAACACACTTTGTCCCCGTGTTGAAGTAGCTCATCCCCACATCTAGTTTCCAAGAGGATGTGGGGGTTTGTAGGGGCTTATAAAAATCTGGAAGCCCATTTATAATAAGAGGGCCCACAAAAGAATGAATACAGGCTACATTAGTACTCCTTATTACCCATTATCTAAAAAAGTGTCAAAGCGTTTAACAATATTCAAAAAATATAAAAAAATAAACAATGTCCTTCAATAAAAAATTCATCATCAGTCATGTTGTCCAGTGTTGTAGATCCATCACCAGTCACACAAATTCGCCACATGACAATGTTTATGTGTTGTTAATAGCAAATTTAGTCATTTATTGTAGCAAACATGAAATATCATTTTTTAGCTACCAGTTGAAAGTTACAAGGACCTTATGCCCACATCCAGTCTCTGATAGGTCGTGGGGGTTTGTGGGGGTTTATTGGAATCTGGAATACGTTATTACACTTTGATACTCATTTCTCCAAAATGTAAAGAGTTAATAAAGACATCCACACCTTGAAATGTTCATCATTAAAAAAATGGACCCATCGCCACAATGACCTGCCACCCCCCAATGTGCCCATGTCACACTATCACCTCTAAATGATAATCAGATCACCAGCTGCTGTATGTAAACAAACCAGGCTTGGAATGTTGGGTGATGTCACTGATCGTATATGATCATAATCATATTCAATCAATAACATCACCTTAGATCTCCAGCCTGTTTGTTTACAAACAGCAGCTAGGGATTCACTCTGGTGAAAATATTACAAACAAAACATCAGCATGGCAGGCAGGAAAGTAGCACTTTCTGGAGGAGAAATTGACAATGGCAGTCTGCATATTTTTCTCTTGGTGATGTTTTATTGATCTGTACAATATAGAAATGTTGTTCATGAATATTCAAAATGAATAGCTTTTAACCTGTGGTTGCTTACTATTTTTTATGTCTGGAAGGCAAATAAGTCACCCCAAGCAGGAAGTATCCCTATATGTTTCAGAAAATTGACTAGTTATTACATACAATGCTTCCAAAAAATGTCCCCTTCTCCCTTTCACACAAAAAAACCCTGCATTCCTGGATCTTACAAAAGAACTCTGCAGATAATGACTAAATAATATTATGTAAATACACATAACCTGCTACTGTATACATGTACTGTAGAATTTACTTCTGAAAAAGCTCTTGGAATTAGGTATTTGTCTTACTGTAGGTAAAATTTTGAAGTGTCCTTTTTGTCATTGTAGGGATTAACCAAGCTTGTTGTCCTGACCTGGCCATGTGATGCTAAAAGGTCTTTCAGTTGTTTATTTTTCCTTTTCCTTATCATTCTTAACAATGGTAGCTGAAGTGCTCCCTGTCAACAGTTGTTATTTGGCAAAGGTCAGCTTTGTGTCATTCAGTAGGTAATGAGAAATAAATGTTCTCCTAGTTAACACTGTTCAAGCATCTTGACCCTTTCACCTATCTAGAGTTTGTATAAGGAGTGACAAGAAGCCTCTTTTGATCTATACAAACATTACTGTATATAATGTATAGTTGTAATATGCCATGCTCAAAACTTTATTCACTTTTTAAATAAAGTAATTATTTTAAATTCTGTTTACTGGGTTTAGACTATTAGGTGCCACCAGGAAAAATGTATGTGTGTGTGTGTATGTGTATCAGGGGCTGTTGTAATAATATATCCCCTGGGCTAAAGATGGCAAAAAACATTGAATAACAGACTCCAGATCAACTGTGTGTGGTCAAGTTGGCCATTGAGCTGAGACTTAAAAGTAAAAATTTAAAAGTAGGCATAAAGCACAGTGATTTTACAGCAAAATTACTAATTTCATCTTCTTCCAAATTAGACTCAAATTTCACTATGTGAATTGCTTAACTAGGACTTCCCATTTTAAAAACAAAATTAAAAGTCAGCAGCTACAAATACTGCAGCTGCTGACTTTTAATAATCGGATGCTTACCTGTCCCACGGTCCAGCGATGCGGGGGATAGAAGCTCCTCTCGTCTCCCCCTCCATTCGGCAGCGCCGGCATTGCAACTGTGGGCGCCGGCTGTGGCTTCACAGCCGGGCACCAACTGTGCATGCGCGAGCGGCGGTGCGCGCCGTGATTGGCCGCTCAGTCACCTGGGACCTGTAATGTGTCCCAGATGATTGACAAGAGGGAGGGGTAGAGCTGAGCCCTTCCTGCGCTGAGGGGAAGTGATGTCACCAGCCCAGGCACTGAAGGAGGCAGACTACGAGGGACCCCCTAGCAACAGCCATTTAGAGGTGAGTAAAAAAATTTTTTTTTTCCAAATGTTTTTTTTTTACTTTTTTTTTAGGAACATTCATGCTTTTTTTTTTTTTTTGGTGGAACACCACTTTAAGTGACACATGCATGAAAAAAAAACTCATATGGTTTTGTTTTCTAATTAAGCCACGTGATCACTATGCAACACTGAGATGGGGATCAATAGCTTTTTTTGATAAACCAAGCCAACCCTAACACCAACCCCAATGCTAGCCCTAACCCTTTACTATCTAACAAAGAACTTAATATGAATTAATAAAGCTAAACACCAGAATGCAAAACCTTATTATCCAAAAATAGGACAACTATTTTCAGCTGATTCCAATGAGATTTCAAAATTACAGTAGAAAATAAAGATGTTTATCTTCATGTAAAGCTTTGAGAACTGAAACTTTGCAAAGGCTTTGGTGATATACATCTAGTAGGCATGTGCGATTTGGTTCATAACGAGTTGATTTTTCATACAATTTGTTAGTATTCATACATTCAGATCAATTCGATCATCCGAATAGCTGAGAGAACCAAATTACGAAAATTACGAAATTACGAATAAGCAAAATAACGAACATGCGAAAATACGAACTTACGAACAGACGAACTTACGAAAATATGAAATTCCGAATCAGTAAAAGAAAATGAAATCTATAACGAATAATTTGCATTTCATATTTTCAACCCTTTGCTTGTAATTTCTTATGTTCGTATTTTCATTTGTATGTTCGTAATTTCGTTTCTTCATCTGTTTGTAATTTTGTTTCTTCATATTCACAAATCGTTCTTTTGAATGGACAGTGTATTAGTGTATCTTAATATGTCTGTTCGTAATTTCATATTTTTGTATTTTCATTCATATGTTCGTAATTTTGTTTCTTCGTCTGTTCGGAATTTCGTGTTCTCGAATTGTTCCTTAGAATGGGCAGTGTATTAGTGTATTTTCTTTAGCCAATCAGCTTACCCCTTTTGTGTCTGAGTCACACTGCATTCCTGAATCTTTTTAGATTCAGTTGAGGAGGAGATTGAGTCAGGTCTCGTGACTGAGGGAGGGGACTGGAGTAAGTACAGGACTTATTATAAAAGCATAGGATTATTATTCTTTATTTCCTGCAATTGTAATTTTTTATGCTTTTGTGGGACAGTGTGTGCACTGTTTTATAACTTGCTGGGCGGTATGTCTGAGATTTTTTTTTTTAATTTAAATTAAAAAAAGTATATTTTTTTGCAGTTGCATTTATGATGCGGTAAAACACCATTTTTTATCTGTTTGTTTTAAAACAATAATTATAATGGATACTTCTCCTCCTCTCCCCATGATGGAAGCAAGAGAGGAAAATGTTCATTCTGATACAGCGTCAGCAACAACTTAAAAAAAAGATGGTACTAGCAACAGGCCTATTGTAACGCTTGCTCTTTTCTACAAGAGAGGCTGGGCAGCTCCTGCAAAGGCTGTCGCTGGTGGCCACAGTTATAGGCAGCCAAAAATGGAGATTTTTCATTTACAGTAGGAGGCAATTACTCAAGATAAAAGCATAGCTGCCAACACCAAAAGTGCTAGCAGCAGCTCTACAGATAGAGGTGAAGTGGCAGCTAATATTTTACAGCCTGAACCTGCTGCTGAACAACATGATGATGACATACCTTTAAAGCTGGGCTCCACTCAAATTTTTAACTTAATCTTACCCCCTTCAGTTAATTGCATAGATGTTCAAATGCCGCACAATTTTTTTTTTATTGCTGTAATTACCTTTATATTGTACTTTATTGTGGCACTTCCTTTCTTTCCTCCCATGGGAGTAGGCATGTTTATTGCCTTTCCCCGGCGCCGCACTGTCTCCTGGGAGCTTAGTGTCAAGCTTCCCAAGATTCAGTGCGGAAACAATGATCATGCGCGTGAACAAGCTGTGAATGAACAGCATTCACCACATCCTGGAAATCAATGCTTGTGGGATTCACATGCCCACAAGCAAGATGGAAACAGCCAGCATCACATTTTTTATGTTATTCTTCAGTACGAAAACAGACAGAGGTGGAAATTTTACACCCAAATTGTGAGTATTATTTTGGGATTAGCAAAGTGTCTCAATGACCTAAGAAAAAAAAAAAAGATTGGTCGCCGGACTCCCGCTTTAAGTGCCACCTTTGAAGGTTTTGATTTAGGAATAGGATTGGGTTTAGAGGAAGACCAATTACTACAACAATATCAAGTGTGTAGTCTAGCATCAGATATCGGTCCTCCTGTGTCTCGTCTGTTATTTACACACACAATACAGTCACCATCACCCGCCTCTTCTGTCTTAAAAGATTTGCCTATTGCCACAGTAACCAGTGTTAGGCCACCATCTTCTTCCATCACCCAAAAGCTAGTGCCACCATAACCAGTGTTAGGCCAGCACCATCTTCTTCCATCACCCCTTAAGCTACTCACTCTCAAAGCCATCACCCTGAACAAATTGTAGAACATTCTTCGCCACCTAGTGGCAGTGGTAACCGTAACCATTGGTCAAAAGTATGGGAGCATTTTGTTTCTGTTGGGGATGGTCATATAGCCAAATGCAAACTATGTGGCAGGGAAGTGAGCCATGGGAGAATTGTAGGGCATCTCACTAATGCTGGGATGAGTCATCATTTCTGGTCTCACCATAAGCCTGTGCTGCTGAGAGGGGAAAGTGGGGTGGCAGGTCCACCTACTAAAAAGAGTGGAACCACCAGTACCAGTGCTACCATTTCCACCGATAGGCATGACAAGGGCAAGGGGATCAAGGCACCTCTCGAGCAACTGTTAGGCATCTCAGTCATCAGCCTACCCTGCACCAATTCAGGGGCTTTGATTCTAGGGGGATGTCTAGGCAGCAGTCATGCAAAATTACCTGCCTTATTGGGCAATTGATAGCTGTCGGTGGAGCACCTTATGATTTGGTGGAAGGGGAGTCATTTAAGCAGCTAATGCAGGCAGTACATTGTACCCTTCCATACTACATTTAGCCGTAATGTTGTACCATCTTTATATAAATCATGTGTGCAGGCATTGAAAGAGGAGTTGGGCAGAGCTGCTCGCCAATCTGCAGGAGCATTTTACCTCCGACTTGTGGAGTGCTCCCAGTGGCCAGCATGCCTTTTTATCATTGACCATGCACTGGTGGCAGGCCACTGTCTCAGAACCTATGAAACCAAAGCCAGGGGCAAGAAGCACAGTAGCTGAGGCAGTAATTGTTAAGCAGGGGCACTGTTCCTTCCTCTTGCATGCATAGGTTATAGACGATCAACACAGTGCTCAAAATATTTTGTGTGCACTCCAAAAAATGGTGGTGGAGTGGCTTGGAGACCAAGCAGGCATGCAGCCAAAGTTAGGGTTTGTTGTAACAGATGGAGCAGCAAATATGATTAAGGCTCTGCATGATGGGCGATTTGTAGGAGTTTGCTGCTCGGCACATATCCTGCATCTTGTGGTTAAGGCTGCTCTGGACGATGACAGTAGTCGAAAGTTGTCAGTAGTTCTGGAATTCTGTCGTAAGATAGCAGGCCATTTTCACAGAAGTGTCAAAGATAGCCACATATTCAGATCTGAGCAAAGTAAGGCTGGCCTTACTCAGCACCACTTGAATCAGGACATAAGCACTCGATAGAATACTTGAGTAACAAAAGGCAATTCACAAAAGCTCCCATGAGCATTTTATTAATTTACCATTAAGCAGGGAGGAGTGGACAATAATTGGTCAGTTGGTGACAGTGCTTAGCCCCTTCCGCCCTATCATGGAAAGCTTGAGCCGAGAGAATGCAATTTTGTCTCAAGTTATCCCCCTATTCACACACCTTAGCAATAAGCTAGATGGCTTTCTCAGTAATAGAGAGCTGTTACCAGGTGGCAAATTAGTTGCAGACATTGCTGCACTTCTAAGGAGGCTTAAGGGTCACTTAACTAGAAGGATTAATATGCTCATAGAAGCTTGCCCTAAGCTAATGTTTGCCTCATTTTGTGATCCTCGAATAAAGGTCAAAATGCCCCTCCGGAGCAATGTACTAACCACCTGGAGGAATAAATTAATTGAGAAGGTGTGTGACAGGCAAAGACAATTATTTATGCCGCTAGAGGTGGATGAAGAAGAACTGGAGGAGCCTGCCAATGATGTCAACACCTATTAGTACCACTGCTGAGAACACAACCAGAGCAGACACGATTTGGGCAGAGACATAAGATAGTTTGATTGGACCCACGAGACTGCCCCTCAGGAAACAAAGTAGTGTCTCAGATACAGTAAAGGCTTTTCTTTCCGAGCCACATTTGCCCGCTACTACTGAGCCTTTACAATACTGGCATGACAAGAGGGGGGATTTGGCCTGCCCTCTCCACTGTAGCCCAAGAGCTTATATCTTGCCCCCCAATCTCAGTCCAAAGCGAGCAGGTATTTTCCATTACTGCAAATATTCTCTCCCTGCAGCAATCACAACTGAAAGCCATCCACAGCTGATGGAGCAGATGGCATTTCCAAAAGTAAACCTATCAAAACTTGAATACCCTGCCCTAAACTTTGATACTGATTAACTGTGCTACTTTTGTCTTGAACTTCTACCTCTATTCTCTGTGCCATAAGTCTATCTTTAATTCAATCTCTTCCAAGATTAGTTACCAAATATAAAATACAACAAATCCAAAATCAAATATAGTGCAGGAAAGGTCATGATATCTATCCAACACATTTAACACATGAAAGTTATCACTCAGTCACAAAGTAATAGAGACTGCGAGAGCATGGGAAGCCAGGATAAGCCTCAAGGTATTATTGAATGGTCTCTTTTTGGGCTTTACATCATCGCCTTTCATTTTTGTGGTTGGGATTGGGAAATCATCCCAAGTAAAATTGTCAGGCAGTTGATTTTGGACCACTTGAGATGGATCCATCTGCCACACAAAAAAGATTGTAAACCCCAAAAAGAGGCCATTAAATAAAACCATGATGCTGATCCCAGCCTCCCAGGCTCTCTCAGTCTTTACTTTTGACTGAGTGATAACTTTCATATTAAACATGTTCCTTTCATTTTGGATAGATATCATGACCTGCACTATATTTGGTTTTGTTGTATTTTTTTATTTGGCATCTATTCTACTCAGGTTGAATTGAAGTAGATCCATCCATTCCTGTAAATAATTTTTCTAAATTACCCACCAGAGATTGAGAGATTGTTTATGATTCAACCCAAGTTGCATTTTTTTTGTTAATTGTTATTATTTGTATATTTTTTTCGTTCAAGTTTTTGGAGTTGCTATTGAATGCATAGTGCATACACAATACTCAATGCTCCTTCTTATATTAGTATTAAATTAAGAGAAAAGAAAGAAATAAAATAAATCCTGCGCTTGCTCCGAGTCCCAATACTCCCACAACCAAAACTCCATGGATACCAATACTCCCACAAAAAGTGGTATTCCATTCCTTTGTATTTTCTCCTCTTACTGTCTATGGTGTTGTAAATGAAGACTGTACCCTCTACCATCTACGAGAAAATCGTTAGGCATTGGTGATGGGGATGGCACTCTGAAGACCTCTCCTCACACTATGGAAATAAAGCATGGAAAAGATTTACCCTACTGCACTCTGATAGGGTTGAAATAATGACTTAGAGTTCCACTTTAATTGTTTCTGTTTTTTTCTTACCTGTGTACGTATCAATTGTTCTATTTAAATTGTTTGTGCTCCTTTCTTACCTGTGTACGTATCAATTGTTCTATTTAAATTGTTTGTGCTCCTTTCTTACCTATGTACGTATCAATTGTTCTATCAATCTGTATCTAGATGGAATTTGGAACTTCTGAATAATCATTACATGTTCGCTGATGAGAAACTCTTTGTACCTTAACCTCATTTGGTAATGCCGATAAGATTACTGCTTTTGGAACTGCCTATAAAAGAAATAAAGGGAGCAGTCCTTTTTTTATGCTCAGAACTGTGATACAGACATACCTGACTCCGTGTCATGTTTCTTATAGAAGCAATAATTTGGCAAAGCAATATAAACTATAAGCAACTTATTTAAAAGTTGAACCTAACATTTTGGCGCCCGAAACAGGGACTCACCGATGATACTACAAGAGGTGGACGAACGCGGCTGACGGAACAAAAAGGAATAGGCATTCCGGGAATCACAGATCAAAAAACCTGCGCAGGTAAGAAAAAGCTTTATTTTTCTTATATTCTGTGCTCCCCTGATTTGTGCCTATCCGTTCTGTCAGTTATGGTTCTCCTGGTTTTAAAACACCAGCCTCTGTAGTAATGAGTCTAGAATTACTGCATATTTTAGTTTATATTGCTGGAATTATTTGTTTGTTTTGTTATCTGTGTTTGTCTTGTCTGTCTTGTTGAGAAAGTGAATGAGCCTTGTCAAGGATGGTATGAGTTAGAAGGGGATTGCCGAACTAAGCAACGGAATGCGCCTTACCTCACACGATTGGGAACCTGAGGGCTTGTGAGCTTGGGGGTCTGACGCTTATGCTTAACCTCACATCTAACTCATAAACCATAGACGGGTTGAGAGTATAAGCCCTGTCTGCTCCATAAAGCAGGGATAAGAGTGTATGAGAGGGATTCCCAGATACGGGGAGGGAATAAGGTCTCAACAAAGTCCCGAGATCTAGTCGGATACCTGGCCACTTAAAGGAATGCTTGTATATGTTGTAGCCGCATTTTTGTATATGTTGTAGCCGCATTCTGGTTTGTTATTGGGCTAGCATATAAAGTAATTATTTATTATTGGGCTAGCATATAAAGTAATTCGGTTTCAGAAATCTCATTCCGGAGAGGTTTCTAGAATTCTAGCACCCTAGGAGGAAGGCAACGAGGAACTAGTGTAACTTAGCTGGTTTGCTATTGGGCTAGCATATAAAGTAATTATTCATTCTTGTATATGTTGTAGCCGCATTATATTGTACACTAAGTGTCCCACACGCTACCTAGGCAGGACTGTTAGAATGGGCCAGAGGAACACAAAACCCCGTCAGGGAATTGTGGCGCACTATACGGTGCCACAGATAATTAAGAACATTTATGGGAAAACCGAAGCACAGGACTTAAAGGATGTCCTTCGTAAATTTAAGGTGAAAGGAGCAGCGGGCTTAGACCCGGATGTATGGAGTGAAATAAAAAGGGACAGACAAGGAGAGGTGTTAGAGAAGCAATGGATGCGTCAGGTTCAATGCTTAATTAAGGTCTCAAATAGAGCGAAAGAAGAGAGGTGGAAGTATAATCCAGATTGTGATGGTTGGGATATGAAAGATAGAAGAACAAAAAATGTCGAGGCTCCCAGCTCAGCCATCCCACCCCCATACACTGACGTAGAACGCAAACCACACAAGATATATCCGATACTTGAGGGGAGAGGATGGGTTTGTCAGGATTGTGGAGCACAAAACCCAGAATGGGCAGTAGAATGTGTGCATTGTGGGGCACAAAAACCTCATCCAGAAACTGTAGCTCCCGTACGCACTGATACACGCATTGTTCAGGTAAACAATCCAGAATTTGGACAAGCAGCCCATCCAAATGCCCCGCCTACTGTCACTCGTAGAATGCAAATAAGGACTTGGGCACCATGGTCGGCAGACACCCTTATGGCATTAATACAGAGCGCCCCAGACCCGGTAGCAAAGCCAGCTGCTTTTTGTAGATTTGTGACACAGTTAATGAATACACATGAAGCGACCTGGCAGGATGGGGAGGATCTATGCAGACACAAAATGACTCTGACCCTGTTTAACCAATTTATGACAGAAATAGGTCCACACAGACCTGCAGGACAAGTTGATGGGGATGGCAATTTAGAGACAGGACATGTCAGACATATAGACTCAAGGGCCCCTTTTATTGCTAGATTAGAAGCTTTTTGTCAGGCAAAACAACAGGAGAGGGGGTCCATATCACCCATGAAGCAAATGCCAGGACAGACTGTATCGGAATTTTACTTATCTATGGAAAGTATGATGGCAGATGAGGGATTGGACTTGGCCCTGCCAGTCACAATCCGAGCCTTCAATAGACAATTTATGGAGGGATTAATTCCACAGATAAGTGAGAGACTGAAAGCTTGCACACCACCCTTAATTTGTTGCGATTTTTGGCAGAAAAAGGTTGCAAGGTTAATAAGAAAAAGTTACAAGTGTGTCAGGAAAAAGTTATCTTTTTGGGACATTGTATATCACAGGGTACGAGACATCTCACTGAGGAGAGGGTTCAAGTGATAATGTTACCCCCACGGAATTTCAAACAATTGCGTATGTTTTTAGGTATCGTGTCATATTGTAGACAGTGGATACCACATGCTAGCGCTTTGATGCAGCCATTATACGATTGTTTGAAAATTGTACCGTATGTGCTTACAGAAGTAGCTTATGAGTCGTTTATCACTTTGAAAAAGTTGTTGATTTCTGCCCCGGCTATTGGTATACCAGATTACACCAAGATATTTAATCTGTACATTGCTGAGATCACTGGACACGCCACAGGTGTTCTGACACAGGCACATGTAAAACAAAGACCAGTCGCTTACTTTTCAGCAGCATTAGATCCAGTATCTAGAGGTTCACCGTCTTGTGTACGGGCGGTAGCTGCAGTGTCAATTATCATAGATAAGTCATCAGAGATTGTTCTAGACAATCCAGTCGTAGTGCATACCACACATGACATACATGCAATCTTGTCTCAGGTACAGCCCAAACACATTTCAATGGCTAGGCAATTAAGATTACAGTGTACTTTACTCTTACCTCCAAATGTTACTTTTCAGCGCTGTACAACCTTAAATTTGGCCACCTTTTTGCCTCTTCAGTCACCAGATTTGGCAAGGGTGAATGATAGTACTAATAGTACTAGTGAGAAAAGAAATGAGGACACTGACACTCTTTTGTTTAAAGAAGTAGATCAGCACGATTGTTTTCAGCTCATGGAACAGGAGACAATGGGATTCCCACATGTTACAGATACACCGATTTTAAATGCTGAGCACACCTTGTATATAGATGGTAGTAGGTTTGCTGATGACAAGTGTAAATATCACACAGGTTATGCCGTAGTGACTGATACACAGGTGATTGACGCACAGCCCTTACCAGCCCACATGTCAGCACAGGAAGCAGAATTAAAAGCTTTAGAACAAGCCCTAGAATACTTAAAAGAACGAGAAGGGAATATTTACACTGACTCTGCCTACGCTTATGGTCTAGCGCACGATTATGGCCACATATGGAGGGCTAGAGGTTATCTGACAGCAGCAGGTACACCTGTAAAACATGGAGAAGGGATTAAGAGAGTCCTGAACAATCTTCAAAAGGTTAAACGAGTAGCCATTATGAAGATAGCGGCACACACGAGCGCAAAAACAATTGAGGCAAAAGGAAATGCATTTGCAGATTTGACTGCAAAACAGGCAGCTCTAGGGGAAGGAAGCCCTGAGACCTTAGCAGCGGTAGAGGTGAGTATCCCAGAACCAACATGGCAGCAGCTGAGTAAATTACAGGAGCAAGCAGGGGAGAGCGAGAAAGATAAGTGGGTCAGGATGGGAGCAGCACCAGACCTTGACAATGTATGGAGGGAAGGAGGCAAAATATGCCTGCCTGCCTCTCTGTACCCAGAAATGGCAGCGGCAGTTCACCTACCCACACACGTCAGTTCCAATTCCATGTATAGGATTGTGAACCAAGGATGGCTCGCCCCTGGATTCAGTAGCACTGTAAGAAACTACTGTGCAGCCTGCCAAATCTGTCTCCTGAATAACCCAGGACAGAGAGTAAAAACCCCACGAAAACACCAGGTCCGGGCCCAATACCCCTTCCAGAGACTGCAAATTGATTACATACAAATGCCTAAGAGCGGCCCCTTTGAATTTGTCCTCGTGTGTATCAATTTATTCTCAGGTTGGCCCGAAAGTTATCCAGTAAAATCGGCTACAGCTAAAGCCACAGCTAAGAAACTGATCACTGAGTTAATACCTAGGTTTGGTCTTCCTGAAACCATAGAATCAGATAGGGGGACACACTTTACAGGAGAAATCATGCAGAATGTGATGACCATGTTAGGGGTTCAACAAAGTTTTCACACCCCTTACCACCCACAGAGTTCAGGATCAGTGGAGAGAGTAAATGGGACAATAAAGTTAAAAATACAAAAAGCCATGCAAGAGTTAAACAAGCCTTGGCCAGAATGCCTGCCTTTGGCTTTGTTCTCTATAAGGTACACTCCAACAGGAAAGACAGGATTATCCCCATATGAGATACTTTTTGGGAATGCACCTAGATTGGGTTTATACTTTCCACAGAGTATGCAATTGCAATGTGATAGTTTGACTGCATATGTGATACAATTACAACAACGTCTAACTAAGATCCACAAAAGTGTGTATTCTTCTCTTCCAGACCCTAATTCAATAACAGGTACACATACTCTGCTACCAGGGGATTATGTATATGTGAAGAAACACACCAGAAAGACATTGGAACCCAGGTTTGAAGGTCCTTACCAAGTACTCTTGACCACAGCCACCTCAGTAAAGCTGGAAGGAAAACCTACCCGGATACATGCATCACATTGCAAGAAACAACCCGAGAAAACAACATGATGAAATATCTACTTACATATTTTTTGTTGAAGATTGTTGTTTTACAAATATATGCATGGACTCCTGGTATTAATGTACTTGAAGTAGAGGAAACAAAAACTTTCGAATGGGCTATAGATGATCCTAAAGTAGCAAATTATTATTGACAAAGGTAGACTAGTACATCTTTCCTCACAGATACAACAGGATACTGCACCACATTGGTGGGATATATTTAGTGGAATGTCTTCTACAGCAACCAATACCTTTCACTGGTTGTTAAGTCCAATGGTAATTATTATTCTAATATTAATATCACTTACAATCACGAATATATGTGTATACAGGAAAATAAATAGGAAAATTAGGAGAATAGACAGGGTATACTGATAAATGTGTATTGACATTACCCTACTCCTATAAAACTCCTCTTCTTGAATTTTAAGATGTTGGTAATACCTAGGGGGATGGGTTCTACCCCTCTGACAACTCGCGGTCAGGGAAAGGACTCTGGGGAAAAACTGACTAGAACTTATTCATGAGGACCCAGGGGGAAGGAGAGGATGATGTCAAAGGAGGAAATTGATAGGGTTGAAATAATGACTTAGAGTTCCACTTTAATTGTTTCTGTTTTTTCTTACCTGTGTACGTATCAATTGTTCTATTTAAATTGTTTGTGCTCCTTTCTTACCTGTGTACGTATCAATTGTTCTATTTAAATTGTTTGTGCTCCTTTCTTACCTATGTACGTATCAATTGTTCTATCAATCTGTATCTAGATGGAATTTGGAACTGCTGAATAATCATTACATGTTCGCTGATGAGAAACTCTTTGTACCTTAACCTCATTTGGTAATGCCGATAAGATTACTGCTTTTGGAACTGCCTATAAAAGAAGTAAAGGGAGCAGTCCTTTTTTTATGCTCAGAACTGTGATACAGACATACCTGACTCCGTGTCATGTTTCTTATAGAAGCAATAATTTGGCAAAGCAATATAAACTATAAGCAACTTATTTAAAAGTTGAACCTAACAACTCACAAACAAGTGAGTGGCTTATCAATTTTTATCCTTATTCCCCTTCCTTCATTCCATTAATTATTTATGTTTATCTACCTCTGTCTCTTTCTTTTACAGTTTAGTGAAAATACAGCTAGACCATGATGTGGATGAGGAACAAGACAGATTCGATTATATATGAGTCATTAAGTATTTCACAGGTATTTCCAGTGCACACCACTTTTAGGATGTATATGCACCTATACAAATGCTAGTATCATTGCTGAATACTGAGCACTTGGGAAAGTTGCAAGTACTTCCTCCAAAACCGGTAATGTGCTGGTCAAAGGGAGATTTTTTTCCGATTTCACCGAAAACAGTAAGATCTCAAAACCTCCCTCTGACCTGCAGTGCTGTGTGGGAGCATGGAATTGGTTTCCCAACCAATCAGGAAGTCGGACGATGGCTCCCTCAAGGCACAGCAAGTCAGAAGAAGTTTTTTTTTCCCGATCTCTCTCTGTTGTCGCAAAGATTGAAAAAACCATGCATCCCCTAGTCAGAAGGTGTCCGTTAAAAAGAAACCTCATAAAGTTTATATTAAGTTTATTAACTTTCATTCTTTAATTACATACTTTAAGACCAGGAGTACAAAAATAGATATATTTGTTTCACACTCTGGCTCATGTTGCCAGTGTGGGGGAGTAGATATATGTATAAGCGCAGCGGAGTCCTATATATTGGACCAGTACTCCTGCAAGGAGCTGTTTAAGTGTTGATATAGCGTCCTGTTTATTGGATAGCGCCCTATAAACAGCCCCTTGAAGGAGTACTGGTCCAATATATTGGACCCCGCTTATACGTATCTACTCCCCCAAACTTGCAACATGAGCCAGGGGTGCAACTGAAACCAATATATCTATTTTTCTACTTGTGGTCATAATTATATGTACATTACAAGTGGACATGGCTTTTTATGAGTATTAATGCTGTTGCATGAATGGTACCAATTTTTAATGTTTTTTTTTTTTTTAATGTTTTGATACTAATAATAAACATATGACATTTTCTAACATATACAGTGAGTTGACCGATAGTTTTTATATTGGGATAGTTGAGCATATTCAGGTTTTTTTCTTTGAGTTAGTGTACTATGTGTTTGATTTACTAAAGGCAACTCCACTTTGCACTGCAAATGCACTTGGAAGTGCAGTCTCTGTAGAACTGAGGGGAAGATCGAAATGAGGTGAAGCACTGCTGATTTCTATCATCCAATCATGTGCAAGCAAAATGCTGATTTTTATTTTCCTTGCATGTCCCCCTCAGATCTGGAGTGACTGCACTTCCAAGTGCACTTGCAGTGCAAAGTAGAGTTTGTTAGTAAATAACCCCCCCCCCTTGTTTCTTACAGATAGCTAAGCTCCCATCTTATTTCCTTCCCCCTCTTTCTACTTTGAGAAAAGCACATTGGGAATTTTTGCAATGTGTATGAGGCAGTATCTTTGAGAGTCATTTCATTTTGAGTGTCTAAAAACATGTTTGCTTCCTGGTTTAAAAAAAAAAAGTGATGCATGTCCCTTTAAACATAAAATTAAGACCGTTGCACTAAATAGAGAAGATAAATACTCATATAGGTGAATATTAATATTTCCAATCCATTTCAGCAACTTTGGACTACAATATAACATTATTTTGGAAAATCAATTAACATATTTTAAAAGAACACTAAGAGCAGTGGGGCGCCATAAAATCTAAATGAATAGTTAAAGGAAGTAGAAACTGGGTTCCTTTAACTATTGTGGACTTATGCCCTGTACACATGATAGGATTTTCCGACAACAAAATCCATGGGATTTTTTCCGACGGATGTTGGCTCAAACTTGTCTTACATACACACGGTCACACAAAGTTGGTCGGAAATTCCGAACGTCAAGAACGCGGTGCCATGCAACACATACGACGAGCTGAGAAAAATGAAATTCAATAGCCAGTGCTGCTCTTCTGCTTGATTCCGTGTCAGCGTGGCACTTTGTGCGTCAGAATTGTGTACACACGATCAGAATTTCCGACAACGGATTTTGTTGTCGGAAAATTTGAGAACCAGCTCTCAAATTTTGTGTGATGGAAATTCCTATGGAAAATGTGTGATGGAGCCTACACACAGTTGGAATTTCTGACAACAAGATCTCATCACACATTTTCCATTTGAAAATCCTTTCGTGTGTACAGGGCATTAGGGTGTGAAGTTCTGAATGATTACCATTTGTGTGTGTGTGTGTGTTTGAATAAATTATTAATTAACCAGATATGTGATGTATTGTAAAATAAATAACACATAATAATCAAACTATCAAAGTATTACACAAAAAATATTTTTATTTATAGTGAGACAAGAATTTGCAAAAGTACCAAACAACACGTATATATTAAGGATTATTATTTATTTACATGTACGTTAAAACAGATGTAAACCTTCACATACCCAGTGAAGTGAACAGCCTCAGACGATACAAATCTCCCTACATAAGTTTCACATGTGTATCTGTTGTCTTCACATTCTGTTAAAATTTTCTCTTCCTGATTCACCTGTGGGTGTGGATTATTGCCATAAACTGTGAGACAGCTGATTGGAGGAAAGGCACCCCCCCCCCCTCCACATAGGCAGAGCTGTGCTGTGATTTGACCAGCTGCCAGTGCCTGCTAATCTATTTATAGCACCCACCCTGATACAAATTTCAGGCTGGTTTTATCACGAGAACTTGTCAGAAGTTATCAGGCTGATAACAGAAGAACCGAGCAGGAGAAAGCCACAGGGCCTAGGGCTTTGGAGAGAGATAATAAAACACTGCAGATATATGTGCCCAGCTCAAATCTCATGAATCAGCTTTACATCCACTTTAAGCTTTTATCAGAGTTTGAGCGTTTTTACACATGAGAAACTCCTCTCTTAACCCATGAGTTCTGGGTTATTTTTCCAGCCAAAAAACGCCCCTACGAAAAACTGCTGATAATAACAGCCTATGTGTGCATGGATGCTGGGGAGTTTATTGGCTGCAAAAAAAAAAAAGTCTGCTAGCCAAAAAACATCAACTGTAAAAAAACATCCAGTCTGCATGCGGCCTGAAAGGTCAGCTGAGTTGGCTTAGGTCCTGGGGCAGAGGAAGAATTAGCCTTCAGCTTTCGGAGGGAGAGTGTTCTCTGCTGCTTAGAGTTGCGGAGGAGCTCCCAGGCAATGGAGCACTGTGATGGGAAATAGCTTCAAGTAAAGGAATCCTCAATTGCTCCATTGTCTGGTTGTGCTGTTTTTTTTACCCAGGTCAACATTAATTTGAAATTGTCAGTTTGCTGTCTGCCTACAAGATGTATAGTCTGGGTAAGCCTCCTCATGTCCCGTGACACACTTCTGTTGTCACTTGACATCTCCTCACCTCTCTAAGCACCCTCTCAAGACATTCCTGCACAGTTGGGCCAGGCGGTACAGCAGGCGGCACCTGGGCAGGAGGTGGCGACAGCTGTGGCCCCTGCAGTACATACACACTGGGGATAGCTTTAGATGGTGGCAGCATGCCGGAACCTTGGCCCATGACCTCCTCCTCTGGCCATGGGGAGAAGCCAGGAGTCTGTGGAATTACAGATGTCAGCTCTAGCTCATTCTGAAGCTCAATGCCCTCAAAAAAAAAGGACAGGCGAGTGCCAGCTGCACTGCACTCTCCTCTCAGGCTGGTCTTATTGATCTGAAATAGATGAGATAGCCAATGTTGACAATAGCGTTCATAAAATAATTCTAGGTTACATATACAAACATTAGGGTTGATTTACTAACACTGGACAGTGCTAACTCTGGTGAAGCTCGTATAAACCAATCAACTTCTAACTTTAGCTTGTTCAATTAGGCTTTCACAATAAAACCTGGAAGCAGATTGGTTTCTCTGCAAAGCTGCACCAGTTTTTGCACACTCCATTTTTAGTAAATCCACCCCATTGTTTCATACTTTAAAACACAATACTTCACTGGATGATTTCATGGAGAAGTGATTGAGGTATGAGTTGTGCGTATGAATTTGAAAATGGATGGTAATAGCTTTTATATGATAATGCCTGTGTGTAATGTGTAGATGATTACGGTGTGTCCTGTTTCTTTATATTGGCAGCTTGTATACTTACCCTGAGGAGTAATGGGCTGCTATTTTCTGCCAGAAGATGACACTGGAGGGATAGGGCTCGGGCTCTCTGTTAAAGACGGAAGAAAAGAGTCAAGGTAATGTTCAAGATAAAGTTAAATCAACAGCGCTATTTATTTTTGCCTGACAACAACATCAAAGCATCACTCTATTCACAAAAAAGTGCATTCAGGTGAAGTAAAGCGGTTGTGTACCCCATTTTGTCATTTTTTTACCTACAGGTAATCCTATAATAAGGCTTACCTGTAGGTAGAATTAATATTAAACTGACGTCAGCAGCGCATGCACTCTGAAGGTACGGCGCTGCCGGAAAATTGAAGCTCATCGCGGGACTCATAGCGGCTCTGGCCACTCACAGCGCTGGAGCGTTTTAAACTAGCTCTGCTGGAGGTAAATGTCTTTTTTGCATGTGTGTGCTGTAATATTTTGCTCTGCTGTATGGTCTTATGGCTGCACCAGCTTTAATGCATCTTTTAGGGTGTGCCCCCCAAATATCTTGTTTGTCTATTGTATGGATTCTGACCAAATCCCTTTGAGTGAGGAGTGCCCCTCTCTCTCATTAAGTACCTCTCCTCATTAGTGTCCACTTGTGTCATGGGTAGAGACCTCAATGTTCTCCCATATAGAAGAGTGTATGCTCTCATGGTTCAGAGAAGTAGGATCTCCCAATCTATGGATAGTGTAGGACCCACTAATCATGGGGTACTTTGTCGCAGTAAGTGGGCTTAGCACCATATAGCAATATGGTGTGACCAAATCCCCACATTTTTCATAATATTTTTTGAAATTGTCTAGGTGTTTTAAACTAGCCCTGCTGGAGGTAAATGTCTTTTTTGCATGTGTGCGCTTTAATATTTTGCTCTTCTGTATCTTCTGGTCTTATTGCTGCACCAGCTTTAATGCATCTTTTAGGGTGTGTCCCCCAAATATCTTGTTTTACTACCACTTTAATTCGCACTGGAACTGTAAAATCTAATCTGAAGTGGCTGATGTGTTAAAACGGATCTTATATTTCTTGGCAAATTGACCAAATAACATTTTTGTTTTTTGGCCCCCTTTGCATACACAGCCCCCTGCATCTTTGACCCCCTTCACATTACATAGCCTCCGCACCTCTGGCACTTTCACATGCCCCCGCTGCTCTGCCCCATCCTACCTTACTTGGGCACACAGAGCCAGAGACACAGCGGGAGACACAGCAGCACTGAATAGTGGGCGGGAGCAGGAGGTTCTGAAGTTAACCAGCAGGTGATTGGTTGCTAGGGCCGCATAGCAACCAATCACCTGCTGGTTAACTTGGAAAGTTATTTTCAGCAGCTCTGTTCCCGCCCAGTATCCAGCACTGCTGTGTCTCTGGTTCTGTGTGCAGAACGGTTCTGCCTCCAGCTCCCCACTACGCTGCGATATTGACAGGGACAGAGGCAGGCAGACAGAACCAGCGCCCTAATGACTGGACTGTGGCGGTCCAGATGGCACAGTGAAACGGTCTACATGTGGCTCACAGTCCGCCATTTAGTGATGCCTGCTTTAAATGTTAAATATAATTCATCATTATACATCCTTTGTGTTTGTGTTAGGTACTCACCAGAATGTCAATGGGATGTACTTGGAGCTGATCCCTCCACAGATGACGTTGCTTGATCTGGAAAATATGAATGTAAAGAAAAACATAAGTCTCACATGCGTAGTCATAAAAAATAATAGTGAGTTTGAAACAGCCATATAACTACAATATATAATGATACATTATTAGTTACATAAATTAGAAACCAGATTTATTTTTTATACAACAACCTGTCGTTTCACACAGTGATGGTTTTATGTATACACATTACAATATTTCCATGTATGTTAATGTTCTGTATGTGGCTGTGCCAAATAAATATTTTTGTAGTAGAACTGTTACTTTTTATTGACTACTACACTGTGTATTTTTTACAAATGTGTGTTCTAAGAGTGAAAGAATATTTGAATAATTACCTGTGTCTGATGCCAGTAGTGGGCCTGTGAAACATGGAGACTGCAGTCCCGGACTCGTCCCCAGCCTACTACCTTCTTGGATGTTGGCACGGTTTGGCAGAAGAGTGTCACTTTTACTCTAAGAACTGCAGCAACCAATGCAGCATTCTCCTCTTGGGTATATACGGGCCCCCTTGATCTTTGTCGCTTGCTTTGCTGAGGCTGCTGCATGTCTGAGTCAGCACTCTCTGGTGTAGGGAGGGGACACATGTCTCCATTTTTACCCATGCTTCTGCTCCACTCCACCTCCACACTCCCTTCCAGGCCTCGGCTCCACTCCATGCCTCCGTTCACCTCCACTCCTCTCCCCTCCACTCTTCCTCTCCCCAACACTCCTCTCCCCTCCACTCCTCCTCTCCCCAACAATACTCTCCCCTTCACACCTCTCTTCCCCTCTACACCTCTCCCCTCCATGCTTCTTCTCCCCTCCATGCCTCTTCTCCCCTCTATACCTCCCCTCCCCTCTACGCCCCCCTCCACTCTACACCTCCCCTCCCCTCCTGTTCTCTCCTCCCCTCCATGCCTCTCCTCCCCACCACACCTGCCCTCCTCTCCTCCCCTCCACGCCTCCCCTCTCCTGCACGCCTCCCCTCCCCTGAGTCCCCTCCTACACTCCTCTGCTACCCTCCACTCCTCTCCGCTGAGTCCCCTCCTCCACTCCTCTGCTCCCATCCATTCTCAGTCACACCAACAACAACTCTCATACCAACAGACTCACAAACACCAACATTCTCACTCACAAGACTCACACGTCCATTCTCACTTCCAGAAATTCTAATTGCAACAAAACCTCCAAACCACACAAAAACAACCACAAAAACAACAATTTCACTCTCTGCTCTGCTCTCTGATTCTCCTTCACCACACCACTGTACATCCTCTCAAAATGGCGTACAGGGGTGGAGGCTATAGTCGCGTGTCAAAAACGCAACTAAAATACGAGATTGCGAATCATTGCGAATGACCGCAATGTATTTACGAAAGTACGAATCCATTTGAAGCACGGTAGTAGACATTAGTACATTTACATTACATAAAATTACGAAGTGTGTTCCAATTACGAATCAACAAAAACAAAACAATGTTATGAAAGTATGAATCAATGAAAAAGGCAATCTCACAAAAGTACGAATTACAAAATTACGAGTAGTGTACCGAATAAACGAAAATTATTATCTAACAATATTACGAATCAACGAAAATTAGACTAACGGAATTATGAATCATACATTTTTTTGTTGTGCACATGTCTAAAATCTAGATATAAACATTTTCTTAAAACTTGGTTTAGAAAAAATCTAGAAGTAAATAACCATTTCAAGTTTGGACACTTTCACCCCCTTCCAGTCCAGGCCATTTTTCAGTTTTTGGCTCTGTCACACTTTGAATGACAATAACCAAAATGAGTATATATTATTTTGTTTGTGTGAAAGTATAGAGTCTACAAACTATGGTACATAACCATTTCAAGTTTGGACACTTTCACCACCTTCCAGTCCAGGCCATTTTCCAGTTTTTGGCTCTGTCACACTTTGAATGACAGTAACCAAAATGAGTATATATTATTTTGTTTGTGTGAAAGTATAGAGTCTACAAACTATGGTACATGTATTTTTGAAAACTGATCATTCCTGATGTTATGACTGCCTGATGTAATGACATCTTTCTCATTTCCGAGGCCCTAAAATGAAATGAAGAAATTAAATAACATTTGTTTGTTTGCTTTTTCACAAAGTTGTAACAAGTTATTTCTCACACACAGCATAGGCATACTTAAAATTACACACATTTTGCTATGCCTCCTGAATATGGGGATACCACATGTGTGAGACTTTTTCACACCCTAGATGCATAGATGGGCTTAAAATCCAAGGCGCACCTTTGAGCTTTCAAGGAGCATAAATTAGGCATAAATTATGCATATAATTTGCCTGACTACCTATCACATTTTTGGAGGCCCTGGAGCGCCAGCACAGTAAAAACAATCCAAGGAATTGTCTGAAGGCATAGTGAGTCTTTTGAAAATGAAATTAAATGTAATTTTTTTGTCACAAGTTTTTGATAAATGCAGGAAATGCAGGAAAGAAAATGAAAATGCACAAAGTTGCCAATTAAGAGATTTCTAACATACATTCTAATTAAGGTTGAGTGAAAGGTTCAGCCCGTGCATGAGTTTGGGCCGAACATTGGCTGTTTGCCCCGTTAAGGGAACACCCAAATTTTCAGGATGCTCGGTGGGTGTTTACCCTGCTGAACGCCCTGCAATGCACTGCAAAGCCTTACCCAATCAGGGTGCAGTAAAATCTGGTTGTTAAGGAGCGGGGCCGCAGCGTCCTTAACAACCGATGAGTCATCAGTTGTCAATAGGCTTCCATGCTGACAGTTGAATAAAAAAAAAATACATTTGCCAGTAAAAAAATAAGTTAAAAAATATTTGTCTGATATGGATTTTAAGGGTAACCCTATCCCAAAATGTAAATAAAAAATAAGCTGTGGGCCCCCCCAAAATAAATACGGACCCTTATCTGAGCATGCAGCCTAGCAGATCAGGAAAGGGGGGGGCGAGTGAGCACCTCCCCTACCCCACCATACCAGGCCACATGCCCTCAACATGGGGAGCTGGGTGCTTTGGGGCTCTGCCCCCCCACCCCAAAGTACCTAGTCTCTATGTTGATGGAGACAAGGGCCTCATCCCCCAACCCTGGGCTGTGGTTGTGGGGGTCTGTGGGCAGGGGGCTTATCGGAATCTGGAAACCCCCTTTAACAAGGGGGCCTCCAGATCCTGGCCCCCCCATGTGAATGAGTATGGGGTACATATTACCCCTACATATTCACCAAAAAAGTGTCAAAAAGTAATAAAAACACAAATTGTTTTTGACAATTCCTTTATTAAAAAATTAAAAAACAGTGTCCCGCCCATGTAGATCCATTGTCAATGACACCACCGCCACCCCTGCCAGATCCGAAAAAGAAAGAAAACGCTACGCTGTCAACTAAGGCAAACTGCCGAATGTCTGGCTTGCCGTTTGACAGTTCTTATATAGGTAAGGGGCAGGGCCACCTGGCGGTGTCACATGGTGGCACTGCCCCCCTTGTGACATCATGGACTGGTGTGTGCTGGTGGTGGCGGGTGTCGTGAGTGACGATGGATTTACATCGGGGACACGTCTTTTTTAATAAGAGATTGTCAAAAAAACACTCCCTGTGTTGTGTCTAAAATCACTGCTACTGTAAAAACGATCTTTTGCATTTATACATGTCCCCCAGGGCAGTACCCAGACCCCCATACCCTTTTTATGGCCAGTTACTTGCATATAAGCCTTCAAAATGTGGACTTTTGGTTTTTCAAGTTCCGGTTCCATAGACTTTAATAGGGTTTGCCATTTGGGTCAGAACTTTTTCCATGTTCTGGTGCAAACTGAACAGGGGGTGTTCGGCCCATCTTTATTTAATGGCGGGGGTATTACACACAATCCGGAGGCTGCAGCCACCGGGATTGTGTGTGAAACTGGCAGGCAGACTCCTGCCTGTCAAGTGAGAGCATTTGGGCGGCTCTGCTGCCGCCCGATCACTCGCACACACCTCCGGTACCGGCGCTCCCCCCAGCCGCGGCGCACCTCCGTGTTTACCGGGCTCCGCTTGCCCATCGACGGGCCCGGGATCTCCATGGCAGGTACCGGCAGGTAGAGGGGAAGGAGAAGAGTGCATACACGTCCGCTCTCCTCCCTTACTTCTTGTGACATGGAAAACGACGTCTCTGACGTCACTTCCAGGTCAAGCTCTCGGTGTCCCCAGCTCGATTTGCAGAGAAAGGCTGTTTTGTAATGCGATCTGTATTGCAAAACATTCCGTTGAGTACAGGGGAGACATGCAGGGTCTTTTAGACCCTCCATATCTCAATCAGAGTGTTTTCACACTGCCAGTGCCCGGGCGTCGGCAGTAAAGCGGTGCTATTTTTAGCGCCGCTTTACTGTTGTTTTAGCGGTGCTATTTGGGCGCTAGGGGGGCAGTTTTAACCCCCGCTAGCAGGCAAAAAAGGGTTAAATCTGCCCGCAAAACACCGCTGCAGCGGTGCTTTGCTGGTGGTTTAGCAGCGTTGCCCATTGATTTCAATGGGCAGGGGTGCTTTAGGAGCAGTATATTCGCCGATCCTACAGTGCTGCAAAGAAGCTGCTTGCAGGACTTTTTGTGGCTCCCTGCCAGCACAGGGCCCAGTGTGAAAGCACAAAAAAAGTTAAAGCGGAGTTCCACCCAAAAATGGAAGTTCTGCTAATCCGGTTCCTCCACCCTCCAGTGTCACATTTGGTACCTTTCAGGGGGGAGGGGGGAGCAGTTACCTGTCTACTACAGGTATTTGCTCCCACTTCCGATGATAGATCACCGGAGAATCTGCGGCAATCTATGCTATGTCCGGCCCCTCCTCCATCCCCCCCGCCGATGTCTTCTGGGAGACACACAGGTCCCAGAAGACAGCAGGGACCATTTAGGACGCGCAGCCCAGACCAATTTTCAGCTTTCAGCGCTCTCACACTTTGAATGACAATTACTCAGTCATGCAACACTGTACCCATATGAAATTTGCATCCTTTTTTTTCACACACATTTTGGTGGTATTTAATCACTAGCAGGTTTTTTATTTTTTGTGCTATAAATAAAAAAAGACCATAAATTTGGTGAAAAAAATGTCTTTTTTCTTTGTTTCTGTCATAAAATTTTGCTAATTAGTAATTTTTCTTCATAAATTTTGGCCAAAATGTATACTGCTACATATCTTTGGTAAAAATAACTCAAATTAGTGTATATTATGTGGTCTTTGTGAAAGTTATAGAGTCTACAAACTATGGTGCCAATCACTGAAAATTGATCACATCTGATCAGGCCTTCAGTACATCAGGTGAATCTCATTTCTTAAGACACTAACAAGTCAGGAAAGTACAAATAACCCCCAAATTACCCCTTTTTAGAAAATAGACACTCCAAGGTATTAAGTAAGTAGCATGGTGAGTTTTTTAAGTTGTAATTTTTTCCCACAATTCTTTGCAAAACAAGGATGTTTTTTTTGTTTTGTTTTTTTACAAAATTATCATATTATCAGTTTATTTCTCACCCACAGCATACAACAAATACACCCCCAAATACATTCTGCTACTCCTCCCGAGTATGGCGATACCACATGTGTGAGACTTTTACACAGCGTGGCCACATACAAAGGCCCAAAATTGAAGTAGCATCTTCAGGCGTTCTACAAGCATAAATGACACATCTCATTTCTCAACCACATATTACACTTTTGAAGGCCCTGAAGCACCAGGACAATGAAATTTCCCACAAAATGACCCCATTTTGGAAAGCAAACACCCCAACGTATAATCTATGAGGCATAATGAGTCTTTTGAACGATTAATTTTTTTCCAGAAGTTTTTGAAAAATGTGGAAAAAGAATGAAAACGCATAGCATGTATATAGCAAAAATTACACCCCAAAATACATTCTGCTACTCTTCCCGAGTATGGAAATACCACATGTGTGAGACTTTTACACAGCTTGGCCACATACAGAGGCCCAACATTGAAGTAGTACCTTCAGGTGTTCTAGGAGCATAAATTACACATCTCATTTCATTCCTACCTATCACACTTTTGAAGGTCCTTGAGCAGAAGGACAGTGGAATTACCCACAAAATGACCCCATTTTGGAAACCACCCCCCCAATGTATATTCTATGAGGCATAGGCTGCAGATAGGTACTCGAGTACTCTGATGGGCTGCAGATAGGTACTCGGGTACTCTGACGGGCTGGTGACAGGTTCTCGGGTACTCTGATGGGCTGGTGACAGGTACTCGGGTACTCTGATGGGCTGGTGACAGGTACTCAGGTACTCTGATGGCCTGGTGACAGGTACTCGGGTACTCTGATGGACTACAGATAGGTACTTGGGTACTCTGATGGGCTGGTGACTGGTATTCGGGTACTCTGAAGGGCGGTGACAGGTAGTCAGGTACTCGGTACTCATATGAACTATGACAGGTACTCAGATACTCATGTGGACTGTGACAGATACTCAGGTACTCATATGGACTGTGACAGGTACTTAGGTACTCTGGTACTTATATGGACTGTGACAGGTACTCAGGTACTCAGATGGACTGTGACAGGTACTCAGGTACTCAGATGAACCTCATATGAGGGCCGGCGGGCGGCAAGCGGTTAAGCTCTGTGTATACAAAGAAAATTGGGGAGACTCAAGACCTTAATAGGGGTAATATTGACATAGCCCCAAATGATCCCCAAAGGTTCGAAATCTATTTTGTTGAGACTCTTTAATGACTGGCATAGCACTACTGGATTGGTGTAAGGCCAATTTGGTTCCTATACTTAAAAAGGGATTAAAGTCTTTACTAAGTAACTACAGACTGGTTAGTTTAACTTCTATAGTCAGAAAGTGATCTGAGAGTTAAAATAAAGACCATATATCATTTTTTTTGCTAGAAAATAATATTTTAAGCAACAGTCTGCATAGATTCACAAAAGACCAACGCTGTCAAATAAATCTGATTTCTTTTTATGAGGAGGTTAGCAAAAGAGTGAGTGTGGACAACTGGAAAGTGCAAAATCTGGTGCAGCTGTGCTTAGAAACCATTCAGCTTCCAGTTTTTTTTTTTTGCCAAAGCTTAATTGAACAAGCTGAAGTTAGAAGGTGATTGGCTACCATGCACAGCTGTACCAGAGTTTGTACTCTCCAATTTTAAGGCTCGTACACACTATAAGAAAATCAGGCAAACATTTTAGTCCAAAGAATTTTCGTACGATTTTCGTATAATGTGTACACTTGACAGCCGATTCCAAATTTTCGTACAAAAATTCTCGAAGGGACAAACTCCAAAACTTTTATCGTACGGGAACATAACGAACAATTTTCGTTCAATGTGTATAGTTTTCGTACGATTTTCGTATAAAAAAATCCAATCAGAATGACTGCGCATGATCAGAAACAATAAACAACAAAAAAAGCCTTTGTCGTACAAGCATATTCGTAAAAATTTTCGCACAAATTTTCTTTCATCGGTTCCGATTTGCTGTGAAACATTGAGAAACATCGGGCGAACGTTCGCCCAATTTTCTTATAGTGTGTACCCCACTTTAGTAAAACCCCAGTATACTTGGATTTTGATAAAGCATTTGACACAGTTCCTCACATGTAGCTAATCTGTAAAATAAAGTCTACAGGCTTAGAAAATTCAGTTTGTAAATGGATAGAAAACAAGCTAAAAGACTACAGAGTGAGTACACCAAGGTTCTGTGTTGGGACTCTTGCCTTTTAAGAGCCCTTTCACATTATGAGCAGAGCCGGGCCTTAGTGGTAGTCATTTTAGTGGTGCTATTCAGCCTCTAGCGGGACGCTTTTATGCCCCGCTAGCGGCCGAAGAAAGGGTTAAATACGCCCTAACAGAGCCACTGCCGAATCGCTTTGCAGGCGCTTTGGCAGTGTTGCTCATTCATTTCAATGGGCAGGGGCGGTGGAGGATCGGTGTATACACCACCCCAAAGATGCTACTTGCAGGACTATTTTAAGGCTACTTTCACACTGAGGCACTTTACAGGTGCTATAGCGCTAACAATAGCGCCTGTAAAGTCCCTCTCCTGTCAATCTAGTTTGAAAGCCCACACTGGAGCGGTGTGCTTGCGGGACGTTAAAAAAAAGAGGCATTTTTCAAGAGCTTTACAGGTGCTATCTTTAGCCCTTTAGCACCTGCAAAAACACCTCAGGGTAAAGAGGGTATAACAGATTTATAAATTATATAGGGTTTAGGATTAAACCTACTGTTTCAGTGTTCATACATGACACCAAGCTATGCAGTGGAATTACACCCTTACAGGATGACGAACAAACTGACCTCAATACACTATTTAACCACTTCAATACTGGGCACTTTCACCCCCTTCCTGCCCAGGCCAATTTCCATCTTTCATCGCTGTCGCAATTTGAATAACAATTACGCAGTCATGCAATGCTGTACCCAAACTAATTTTTTTTAGACAGATAGAGCTTTCT